>NC_031769.1:110305202-110421857 GCF_001522545.3 Parus major
CTCTGGATTTTGATTTAGATATGGAAAAATCTGGTAACTGAATTTTTACCTACACGGTGTTCTATTTCTACTAATCCTGAAAGGAGACTTTGTGTAAAGTATACCCTTGATTTAAATTGCTATTGATTTTACTATCTTGCTAATGAAGGATGATGAGGAATGCAAAGTTAGTTATGTTCGTAAACTTCTCAACCCTGAATGTTTTATCCGCCTGTTTGCAAGATTTCTTTAGCCACTGCAGATTGTTCATCCTGCTTAATTTCTCATGCTGAAAGCAATTTCTCTAGCTCTTTGTCTTCTAGAGACAAGCTGTGTTTTTGAGGCAAAATAAAATTTATGCAAATGATTCATCTGTATTGAAATCTGATGATTTAAACCTTCAGGTTTTCTAATTCATTCTTGTGCTTATTAAGAGCAAAATTACTGGTTATCCAAGCATCCTTTTCAGAAGACATGATCATTTTCTCATAAAAAAGTAATGAGTAAGAATATGATTTTGTAATGTTGTCTATTTCTAAAATATAGCATGAGTGTGTCTTCTACCTCTGTAGAATGGACAATCAGGCTGTTCTGGGATGTGTAGTCATGTATCTTGATAAACCTCTTACATTCCTTCTGCCTGTGATAAGGGTTTTATCCATTCCATGGATAGCTTGGTATGTACACCAATTGACATGGCTTTGTCCTGGTTTTTTTTCCAGTGCAACAATATTTCATAAAACTTTATTGGGGAGCCAATACTTTTCTTTATAACTAGAAGGCATTGGAAGAAAGAACTCAGAGTGAACTCAAGGAGGCATGGGAAATGGGTACAGACTGCAGGTACAGCCATGCCAGTGTTGGTGGAAGCAAGCTGTGAGGCCATCTGAAGCTCAAGACCTTCATGTGTAACTGGAGTGCAGTGAACCTTCCCTAGATGCCCAGGGGCTCTGACCCTCTCTCCAAAGTTATCTATAATTTTATTGAAGCAGCTCCCCACATTTCAAGTGCCTTGCCAGAGGTCTAGCTGTGACACCTGTAAGACTGCACTAGCTGTCCAAGGTATTCCTCATAGTCAATAGAGATGAATAAATACATTAATCATTTAAGACAGGTTTATCATTGGTTAAGAGCCTAAACCAAAAAAGGAAAATTATATCTGTAAAAGACTGGGGTGAGTAACTCAAGCTTTCATGATTGATTCTTAGGTGTATAGGACAGAGTCTTCAAGGGGTAGTTTTAGATACTGAATTTGCCTTTTATTTGTGTATAATAACAATCTTGGTTTGTTCAACAGTCTATATTCTTTTACAATTCTCTTATAAATTCTGTTCACAGAGGCACAACCTAATAAATGGATAACTTTTAAAAAAATATTACATGAAAAAATGTGCTTCTTTTTGAAATCTGTAATATTTAATAGGGTACAGAAAAGAGACATTTTCAGCTGGATTTGAGTACAGAATGGAGAAGCTAAAGAACAACAAAAGAGATTGATCAATGAAAAACAAACTCTGGAGATGCATTTACTTTTCCAAAGAAGAGAGAGCAAAGGGTAGAAATCTATGTCAGCACAGCCATAGTGGATTGGCAGAGCTTTTTTAAGCATTGTTTCCTTAAAAGAGTCTTAGATATATGTTTTACCTTGAAACAAAATAGAGCCTAATATATAGCAATATGTTATTAATTCCTATTCAGCAAAAACTAACCCAAGCAGTACCCAAGACTTTGTGTTGTGACTTCTATACCTTTTAATATTTGCTTTGGCACAGAAAAAAGAATTGATTTTGCTAAAGGATCTTTTTCTACCTGATTAAATGTAGACTAGCATGAAATCATGATAATGCTTAACACTAGCCTTCCTTCCTGATCTTTCTTACAGGTTGTTACTTGCTTTTGCTTACAAGCACTTGTAGAGTCAGTTTGGTCTGTGCTTGTTTAATGGAACTTGGGAAATACTGTAATGATGTGCTATCCACCTGTCTTCCACTTGAATAATTGTTCTTGCTGCTTGTAAATGCTTTGGGAGCCCATGAGATAATAAAACCAATATAAAAATAAATGGTAACTACCCATGCTGCTACCATTTCTCCTCCCCCATGGGTAGAAAGATCTTCAACATGTGAAGAAAACTAAAAAGCAAAAGAAAAGTAGCTGTACTGACAGTAAGCTTGAAAATGAGTAACAAGTACTTCATGGACTTGAGCTTTATATGCCTTTACAGGGAGTGCCCAAAGTAGATAGAAATGTTTCTTTAGAGGTACATACTGTGGAAGTGATGAAGAGGAGCTGCCACATTATTTCATTCACATGGAATCTAGGAAATAAGTGCTTTATAATTGGGCTTCATGTATACCCCTTTGTGTAGGGAAAAAAAAGAAGCCATCCTCTTTCTGTCTGGAGTAGATTACTTGCATATTAAATTATTTTCTGGACACGTCAGTAGGTTTGCACAAGGCAAATTAAATAGACTTTCCTTTGGCAATTGTGCATGCTGTGAACCATAGCTCAGGTTTGCATGTTTGACTTCTGGAGATCTGTGTTAGTGAGATAAATTACATCAGAAGAGGCAGTTGTCTGCAGCGGAAAGCACTGCCCTTTATGATGCCTGGAGCTTCACAGGGTTTTCCACAGGGCTTGAACTTCCCCCTCCCCAGTTGATTTCTACAATACTCACCAGTTGTGTGATTTAGAACAATTTCATAGAATAAATTTCAAATTCATGAGCACTGATTTGGACAAAATAAGAGCTCCATAGCTTTTAGGTTAAATTTGTAGTTAAGCAAACATCCTCAAGGTATTCTTTCAAACACAGGCTGTAATTGTGGATCTCTTTGACTGGTCCCTAAACTACTTTCAAGGTATGATTTTGGGATACATTTGAAAAGAGAAAAGACATTCTTCGATCAGAGCACAGAACTGGGAAATCTGATTTATCATCTGTTCTGTCCTGCATTATCTTAGAGCAAGGTGCTTGGATATACTTCTGAATACTACTTATATTTAAAACTAGCATCTTCATGAGAATGAAAGCCTTTGGATATTCAAAGTGTTATGTGCTGACTGTACAATCACACACGCAAAAAAAAAAATCCCCAAACCAACACCCAACATCTCCCTTCCCCAACCGAAAAAGAAGCTACCACTTTAATGATTTTTTAATGATTATTTCTGTTTACCCTGAAGAGCTATTTTTCAGGAAAAGAAGCTGATGTTCTGTCTTGTACATCAAGTAAATGGGGAACCAGAGGGCTCCCCTGCCTTCTGTTATACATTCAGCCTCATTGCCAAAGGCTATCACACTATTTCTTCAATTATCTGTGCACAGAAAACATCTCTCTTTATTACCCGTATTTTTTGACTTCTTTCTGGCCTTTAATATTGGTTCTAATGGCCTGCTTCTAATGAGTAAGAGGTGGGCCAAATTAAAAATATTCCCAACTTGCACAGTAAAAGAAGACTTAATCAAGAAAACAATGTCGTACACAAATTCTAAATTAACTTTACTCAGCACCTGAAAAACACAGCTTTTTAAACACACATACTGTGGATGTCTGAAAACATAATATTCTGGTTTCATAAAATATCAAAATAACGATCCTTTAGCAAAACCTTTTTGTTTGTTTTTGTTTGTTTGATTGATTAATTAATTGATTTGGGGGGGTTATCATTTCTATTTTCCACCCAGTAACATCAAAGGAAAAGCAGGATCATAAATAACCTACCTGCAACAGGTGCCCAGAGCCTGGAGAGGGACCACAGGTCAGCAAGAGAGTGCCTGAAGTGTGCCATAAAGGAATTTCAGCCACCAGACAGTCAGTTGGCTTCACTGGGGACACAAATGTGTCTATACAAGATAAATTCCATGGGGAATAAACAAGACGAGTTAGAAGTGTGCAAATGCCTGCGGGGCTGGAATGTTACTGGCAAAATGGAGAGACAATGAGATGGCTCCTATGACTGGAATGGAATGATACAGACTCTGTAGGGAAGGAAGGCAGAGGAGATGAGGAGGGGTGTCCATTTTTGTGTCCATGACCAGCTCTACTTTGAAATGGGTGAGAAGCCAACTGAGAATTTATGGGTCAGGATTAAAGGCAGGGCAGGGACAGGTGGCATTACAGTGGGGGTCTGATACAGACTGTCCAACCAGGACAACTGAGTGAAAAAGGCCCTCTATCCAGAGAAAGGAACAGACTTCAAGTACTGAGGCATAAAATCAATGACTGATGAAGAAAATAGTAAGAATGCCCTTAAAAGTCAAGCTTTTGTGAATGGAAGTTTAGACCCGACTGTAGACCTGTACGCATAGAAAAATAGGATTCCAGAAAACTAATATCTTATGATTTGATGTAATAAGAAACTTTTTTGTTTTTTATGTTTTCTTACACATTTTTTGAATTCATGATATTGAATTCAGATCCAAGAAGTGACACATAAGAATATGAATGCAGCACAAGATGTACTTTTCCTAGTCTCAAAAGTATGCTTTCAAACTTTTCTTGCCATCTGTTTGTAGAAATACTTTTTCATCATCTTACTCATGTTGGTCCCACTTGCCCTCTGTCCCTCTCTCTTAAACACACGTGTAGACAGTGGGTATTGCATTACTTGACAGATCTGGCATTAGTTGTTTCTTTTATCTGAAGAACAAAATGAAATTAATAAACAGCATTGGTTATAAAATATAAGAGGAAAAATTATTTGTTGCTTTGAATAAAGCAATAAAGAATAACTCAGAAAAGTTTTAATGACAATGGCTCTTAAAGAAAAAATGCCATCAGGTGTTTTCCTAGAGGAAATTATGATACAATTATGATACAATTCAGAGATAATATACTGCAGGTAGGATATTTAAATCAGTTCAGATTTTTTTAAGAGGGTTATTATCTCTGAACTTGCTCAGTAATTCCAGAACCTGCATTTTAAATAACTTGATTTGATTGCCCAGTAGTTTAGCTTGATTATATAAGGAAATATTTTTGCTGTTACCTGTTGAATAAAGTCCTTTATTTCTGACAGTTAATCAAGTATATAATCTAAAGCAGTGATAATTGTTTGAACTCATTCGGTCTTATGAGTAATATCTTCTAATAAGAGCAAAAAATCTTCATGACAAAGAGAAACTTCAGAACATAATAATCTTCTCTGATATAGGCAATTCCATCTTAGATACTTTCTTTGGATCTTGTCTTGGTTTCTGTCTATTTCTGCACAAAAATGTGAGCACAGACAAACGCTTAAACAAATGTTGTTTTAAGCACTGGAACCTCTGTGAACCTGCAAAACTGAACCAGGAGCTGTGTTATAGTCCTTTCTGCTATTTACACTAGTCAACTGGAAGGCATAAACAAATACCAAAAGACAACCAGGGTCAGTAGTGAAACATGGCTAGGATAAATCATTTCAGGTAAAAAATATTCAGCAAGAACACACAGAATAGGTCAGGCTAAAAAAGAAACAGGAAACTTCTGTCAGCCATTTCAAAACAAGTAATGTGGGCCTTAATCTTAACACATAATGCTGTTTTTACCCTGTTATTACTGAAAAGTAAGATTAATAATATGTATGTGTGCATACCCTTTTTATATTAACAAGAAAAAGTGTTTGTTTCAAAGCTTTTTTTCTTTCAGCTTACTTAATGCTTCTGCTTCTTATCCAGATTGATGCTACACATCTTACTCTTTTTGATATAATATGAAAACCAGAATCAGAACATCAAACAAACAACAAATTGGAAATTGGAAAATATCTATCAGCTTCAGAATTTTCTGCTTGAATTAGCTTTTACAAACTTCTGATCCTTGTAGTAAAAAAGGTAGATTTTTTTTTGGGTGGGGAGCAGTACCTCTGTTCATGTAAGAGCAGATTTTCTACCTAGCTGATAACTACCCAAGGAAAATATTGCCCTATTGGAAGTACTTAAACTTAGTGCAGTATTTAAACAAAACAATTCACCAGATTTTTGAATTCCTGAGACACCAGCTAAAATAAGCACAAGAATGGAACTTTGGCCTTGAAATTATATCCCATCTATCCCACACTGAAAGATATTCCATAGCACTGTGAGCTGACTGTCCTAAAATGAAATACATAATTTGTCTCCCTAGATTCTCTACATCAGCAATTCCTGCAAGTTTTTATCTACTAGGATCCTTACAACTGAAGCCATTCTATGATTTTATAGTCTATAGCTTCCATTCTTAAAACAGTACCCTATCACTACCCTAGGCCACAATTAAATTGAACCCATTCACCATTTAGTTAAGCTTTTTCCAAGAAGTATTATCTGCAGTCAATTATTATTGTCTTTTCTCATTACTGTGGTGCAGTTCAAGTAAGAAAAACAATGCAAATGTTTTTGAAATAACTATTTAGCCTTTTATTGCTTAGTTTAGAAAGGGGTTATTTTTTTACACAGACATAGATGAAAAGCATGTTGAATATTTTCTATATTTTGTTCTAATCGTAGGAACATATTGTTATTGCACATGCTTGATTGGTGAATATTCAGGGACTTGTTCTCAAGTAACTCACAGATTTAACTGGGAGCTCTTGTATGAGCAAAACTGTCTAGTGGAAAAGGAAGAAGAATGTCAAATGGAAGTCTAATTTGTACCAAAGCACAGGTGGGTGTCTATGTCAGAATTAATACAAAATGATTGTGATGTTTTAACTGTTTTGTATGTTTTCAGTATGCATTATCTTTAAAGTGCAATTTATTTCTGCCAATGATGCACAATGTGCTTGCTCAGTAGTCTTGTGTAGCCTACTTTTCTCAGATGGAGTTGTTCATGCATATTAAGGTAAATTAATTAAAAGTCTTTGCAAGACCAGGGTCATGTGAAATACAGTAGAAATTTCAGAAAGTCAGTTTCTGAGAACTTTTTTGGTTTAGTATTTTAGAGCCACCGCACTGCCAGTTAGTTTAAACAGATTTGTTCTTTGTGTCTTTTAAAGCAAACATAAGATACAGACATAAATTTTTTTATACACAGCACTGTAATTTTGTGTGACTCATCCTTTTGAATTTAATGAGACTCTGTATAGTTAAATTTTTAATGTTATGGGTATTTTTTTCCTGTTGCATTGAAGCCTATGGAGTATAATGGTCATGTAAAGTACCAATGTGGCCACGTGTTAAGTACGTTTTGACTGCTGCGTAAAAATGCAGAGGATAATTCAACTTTGCTATTGGAAATTAACTAGTCACCTTGTGGCACTGTCTCATTCAAGCATCAGTGCCCTCATAGATATTGCTCTTCCTGAATTTTAGAGAAGGAGTGATTTATCTAGGGTCATGCAACAGTTTTAGCACTCCAGATGCAGATGCAAAATTAGATGTTTTAATGGTGCTTGTCCTTTTGTACTGTTGTCATATAGATCCAGCCTTCTTACCAAAAGGAATGAACAAGCTCTGTAGAAGCGTTTGGTCTTTGATCTGAGCCTAGCTACTCAGATCTAATTGCAGTTCTCTCCCTTTGATATGGCAATCCTGATTCATCATACGAGGTGGAAGCTATTGTGTTAATCAGTGTTAGTCATGCAGGGTTTTCCTTTCTTTTTTTTAATCGTGTCAAAGAAACTAATAAAAAAATAGTCATGTACATGACTAATATTTCCATCTAATACCTAAACCAGAGGAAAAGACAGGTATACAGCTTTTTTTTTTAAATCTTTTTAGTGGTATATATACAAGGGGTTAATTTCAGTAACATAATTTTCTGTCATTAAGTTTTTGTTTCAGCATGGTTTCAAAAATAATACCAATCCTTCTGCACAGTAGTGGGACTGTGCTCTCTCACACTTTGAAAAGGAAATTTACTATTCCTTATTAGCAATGTATTTTGAAAGAGGATGACATATTTGTAGTTAATATTATTTTATTTTTTTTTGGTGTCTTCTTTATAAGTGGAAACTTGTAGAGATTCTCACAGGAAGATTTATTAATCTAAAAAAAGAAAAGGCACCTTTTCAGAGCATAACACTCCTGACAGGAAGCCAGTCTCTTGAATGAGATGGTTGTTTTCTGTTTAGTTGCAGGAGCCTCCATTGCAAGTATCCCTTCAGCAGTGTGTTCACCTGGATCAGATTAAGACTACTTGTGATGTTATTTCACTTATTTCCTATAATTCAGTTGGCCTTCAGTCCTCCATGACTACTCCAGTATCTCACAGATTTTTTTATATTGAGTGTTTTAAATGATACACATAACATCACCTACATTAATTATGTATAAAAGATTGGTCATATATGACCATTTCTGTGAAATGCACAACAAAACCTTTCTTCTGGTTGTTTACAACTATCTGTGTATTTTGGTCAGTCTTGCATCAGGAACTGCCTGAAGGAGTCAATAAGCCTTCCAGATTCTTTATCCAAGGTAGCTGCATTTTTAATAAATGCATACTAATAAATTATGCATGAATAGCATATGTATTGAAGCATACAGATGGTGTCTATCAAAGAGTCCAGGCACAGCAGGGCCTGCTTAGGAAAGTTCCAGGACTGTCTATAATTTGCACCTGGAGAGCTCCTGTAACAGAATTTTTGTAGTGAAGCTGGTTAAAGGCTTAATCATTGACTCTGTCTCACGCGCTGTCTCCTCAATGCTGAGAGTATTTGGGAAGCTCTTGCACCACCCAGGAATTCACTGACAGAAGATGCTGCGTGTGCATGCAGCCAAAGCACTGATATCCAGCCAGGCCACAGCTGGAATTATTGGATGAATTTAAATTTTATGCTTATATTCCAGTGCTTACAGTCCTGTTAGATTTCTTGAAGACTGATGCATACATTCATATCTGAATTGATTTCAACTGAATACTTTAAAAAGTAAGAAACTGCTTTGTTGTTTAGCTTGGTTCTTTGTTTCTTTTGTTCTTCTAACAATGATAGTAGAAGCATAGCTGATTGAGCATGTTAAGATATTAGGTTTGTTTACTGAGATCAACAATGTTTTCCCCTTTGTGATACAGAAATAAGCAGTCACAGACTGATGAAAAAGGTAAATCAAAAAGCAAAAAGTGAGTTATTGAACTTCTCAAGAAAGCAGTTTTCACTGTTCAGTTGTGAAAACTGAAGATGTATTTTACTTTAAAAAAATGTAATTAGAAGGCAGAACTATAACACAGGCAGGGTTACCAAATTGTGAATAATTGCAATGTTTAATCATTTTGCATAAACTCATCTCCCAAACACATGTTTTTTTATTGGCTCACTTTTATTAACCTGCAAGAAATTTTGCAGTTGATCATGACAAGGTAGGTACCTGCTATTTGAGGAATTTGTCAGTTGTAACTATATGAAATTTATTACCTTTGACTTACAATATGTATGTTTATCTAGGAAAGATATTTTATTGACCATACTCTAAGAACTTATCCATTAGATTATAAATAAGATAGAAGTAGACTGGACTAGACTAGACTAGAACTATTCATTTGTAAGGGACCCACAATGATCATTACTCCTGTGCACCTCTACCCCAAAACCTACACACCATTTAAAAGGGAATCTCATATAATCTCTATTTGTGACACAGTTAGGAAAAAAGAGAGTGCTGAAGGGCAGAAATTATGTGCCTTGTGAATTTTTCAGATTTTTAGAATCTATAGTTATTTATTCCAAATAGCAGCTGAGCATGGAAAATATTTCATGTGATTTCACTGCATGCCTTGTTTGAATGCTTAATATTGTTGTTTAAATATCATATTCAAGTATATACTTTTAGAGAAAATACCCAGATAGACACTGCTGTATTCAAAGCAACACCTAATATTTTCTCTTATATTTGACCATATGTATTGCTGTCATCGGGGTTAATGAATTGTAAATCTTTTAAGTAGCACCTGCAAATAACTGTTCAGTAGCTCAGTTCTCATGGAAACCAAAATAAAAGATACAGGGTGCCTTGAATAAAAATGTTTTTAAATATAAAAATAATTTCTTTGGCCCCAATTGTTATAACTGCATTCTTTCATGTTTGCATTTCTCTCAAAGGTAAGGGTTCAAAAAAGATCACCACAGTACTTATATGTAACTTTTACATATTTACTGTGGTGCACTATATCACATGGCACTCTTTATTTCAAAAGAAATGATGCACAGTAATATATGGTGATACATATATTACATATATATGGTGGTTGTTAATGGAAATATAAACTGTACTTACTGTTACATAAATGAACAATCTGTAAATAGACCGTAGAAAAGAAAAAAGGAGGAATAAATACCATAGCAAAAGACATAAATAGTAGAAACCCTTTTTTATCGCTGTCTAAATGTAGCCCCAAACATGTAACAAAACCCCTGTGCATGTGTCTCACTCAGTTTTCTTATAAAAGGTCATTCTATAGAACTTCCAATAAGATGCTAAAAGAACTTCTGAATTTCCTACTGAGAGTGTACAGTCAAATATTTTTCTTTTCTTTTTTTTTTATTTTTTAATGTTTGAATGTTTCCAATTTCTCTGCAGCTATTGTAAGGTACTAAGTGTTCTGGTTATTCATGACTGAAAGGTCATTAAATTACAATGTCCCAGTTGAAAATACTGCAATTTACATGGCATTTATCAAGGAGATTATGTGAATCTACTTTTGTTCTGTGAGTTTAAAAGGTGAGAGACTTCTTGCTCTTTTCAATAGAGTAAGATTAAATAAATGAAATTCAATTCCACAGCATTTTTTATTATTATTTGAAAGAAAACATTTTCTTAGGTGATTGTGAAGACATTAGTTCTAATAGAACTCTTCTAAAGAATTCTCGTCATGTAAGTAAAATCCCTAAAGTTAATCCAACATTACCATTAGTTTCTGTAAATACTCTATTTTTTGTCTAACTGGTATCTTTTATCAATGTACATGCTGTATAATTGTTCAAAGTTCTATTGATCCAAAGAAGCTCTATGCTATAAATAAATCCATTTGCTGCAGGGTGTGAAGAGAAGGTTGCTTTGGTTTACACAAAAGGTTGCTCTGTATATTCAGCATATGGTCTTTTTGGTACCTTAATTCAGGCAGAGGCAGCTCTCTAAATATTTTAATAACTGGATCATTACACATATGGATTAGAAATCAAACCCTCAGTGAGATATGATGGGATAATTCAGATCATATAATGATATTAATGTAAGACATAATGGCTGTGCATTGTGGGAGACATTATTGCTCATCCTGGTGAAGAGTTACTATGAAAAAAAAAAGGAATTTATTATATCTGTGTCCTTTGAGGATAGTGGTAGGATGATTGAAGTACAGCTTGAGAGACAAAACCTAAAATGACTTCCCATGGATTACTCACATGCAAGTATCATTGCTTAGGAAAGTTAGGGTCATTATGGTATAAATTCAAGCTGTGTCCCTCAGCAGTGTGCTGACTGTAACAGAAACAGGTATTTGGAGGGCTCATGTTTGCTGGAGTTTTTAGCAGGTTCTTAAAGCAAATCTGAAGATAATCTCCATGAATTCACCTTCTCCCACTGCTCTGAACTGATGTAGCCTCACCTTGAATATCGTGTTTTGGGCACCACAATATAAGAAAGATAGTCAACTATTAGAGAATGTCCAAAAGAGGGCAAGGAAGATGGTGAAGGGCCTTGAGAGGAAGCCACATGAGGGCTGGCTGAGGTCACTTGGTCTGTTCAGCCACGAGGAGACTGAGGAGAGACCTCATCATAGACTGCAACGTCCTCATAAGGGGAAGAGGAGGCCCAGGCACTGACCTCTCCTTTCTGGTGACCAGTGACAGGACCTGAGGGAATGACCTGAAGTTGTGTCAGGGGAAGTTTAGGTTGGATATTAGAAAAAGGTTCTTCCCCCAGGGAGTGGATGGGCACTGTAACAGGCTCCCCAGGGAAGTAGTCAGAGCACCAAGCCTGACAGAGTTAAAGAAGTGTTTGGACAATACTCTCAGGCATATGGCATGACTCTTGGGGAGTGTCCTGTGCAGGGCTGAGAGTTGGACTTGATGATCCTGATGGATCCCTTCCAACTCAGTTTACTCTGTGATTCTAATCCAAGGGACTAGATTACAGGCAGACCCAGACTAAATTCATTGAAGGCAGGAAGTTGGTAGGAAGTGTTTTACTCTACTGAATCACTCCACTGTAATTCATGACCTCCAGTGAGGCTATATTGTTCATCTGACAGGTTGCATACCATAATTGTCAACTCTCACTGCTCCTACTTTTTTTCATCCAAATATCAATCACAAAATTAGGTCCAAATGCATGACTGTTACTAACATTTAGTTTAAATTTGTGTACCAACTAATTTAAAGGAAAATAAAACTTCAAATTATTAAACATTTTCTTGGGTTTTTTTTTTTAGATTAACTTAAACTGAAGAATTGTGACCAATACATGCAATTTTCTGCAAGACTTGTGAATAGGTGAATAGCCAAAATACGTCTTGTGAAAGGCATGGGCTGATATTTCACTATAATGTGTTTAAAAATTTTACTTCATCAAACTGCTCATCAGTACTTTTAAAAAAGGATACAAATTTGCAGAACGCAGGTATATACACACTTGAGACAGGGTGCTGTGTTCCCACATTTTCAAAATTAATCTTACAGTTTTTCTGTTGGTGTTGCAGTGACCCCTGTGTCTTTATGGTGGCTATGTTAGTTACAGGGAAACAGAGCTTTTTAGCTTTTTTCTTACAAATTCTGTAGTATCTTGGATAGCTGGGGAGTTTGCCGTTCTAACTAGTGTTGATAGTTTCAGTCAAATTATTGGCAGTCGGTCCTTGTCCTCTTAGCAGCACCTAAGCATGTGAGATAGGGATCGATAGAGCTGAAAGGTTAATTTTACCACAATTTCTTCAGCATCAGAAGCAATTATCACAGCCCTGCTGTTGCTACTCTACCATCTTCGTGACTCTCTACTGAACTTCAGCACCTAGGCTTGACGAGGCAAATCTCACTGGCCTGAAATTCATGTACAATTAAAATTAGACATTTAATTAGTCCTAAAATTAGACATTAGACTTTAAAGACTGTTCTATATCATGAGAACTAAAAGCAAAATACATTGTTTTAATACCACATATTTTTTCTGAGTTTCTCCACCCCTAAGAGTTAACAGTAGTAACAGATTGTAATTGCCCTCTGTTACAAAGCTCTAAAATACTGTGTTGTAGGATACTAGCACAGAACTCTGTAAAAAAATCTTGATTGTTTTTTTCCCCATGCTGTTCCCAGAACTAGTTTTAATTCTTCTCCTAAGGGAAAAACGGGCTGGCATTTGGAAGACACGTTGCAGATCTAATCCTCTAGTTACTGTCACTAAACGCTCTTGCTGCTGCAGCAGAGCTACTTTGGAATTTTCAAAGAAAAGATTCTTCATCTCAGCTGTTTCTAAAGAAAACACTTTTTTTTCCTCAAAGAACATATATTTTCTACTGTTAGAAATAACCCAGTAAGTTGTGATGTCCTGTTATAATTTGTATTATAATAATACCATGTCATTAAAGTTACTGTGGTTTTCTCCAGCCTATTTCAGAAATTATTATGGCAATAAAAATGGTGTTCAGGGGGCCAGCTTCTGTAACAAAGACTCCTGACCTGAATATATTTCCTAGTTTTCTCCAGAATGAGAAACTTCTGTCTAAAATTTGAATAAAAATTAAATTGAAGGGCAACATATAATCTCAATATATATTATATAGCTATTAGGAAAAAAGTACCAAAACACACATTATTTATGATCAGAAGCCAAAACACCAAAGGCATTTCAAAAATTCATTCATCAGAAGAAAATAGAATTTATGTTCTATAACCACTCCTGGTTCCACACAACTATAGGTACAACTATTTTCTTCATTGGGGGGCAATCATCTAGCAAATTCTTCCCCTGACAACTACACAATTGAAACCTGACGTGACTTACTAATTTGATTATTTCATCAGTCACTGAGGTTCCATTGATTGAGACAAAAGTGAATAGAATTGGAAACCCCATAAAACAACTGGAGAGAAAAAAAAATACATGATGAAAGCAGTATATAAGATAGGAGAAAAGGTACTGCTATATATTGTGAAGGATACAACATATTTTTCATTCTGCTAGAGGAAACATTCAAAGTAAAAAAAGATTAATCTTAATTATAAATTCTGAGCAGTAAGGTGAAATGTAAGGGCAAATATAAAAAGAGGATGATCGGTAATGTTAAGACTTTTTTAACAGAGTAGAGGAGTATTCTGTCTCCATTTAGAAACCTAACATGAGCCAGTCAGCCTTCTTTGATTATAGAATTAGGAGAGAAAACAATCAGCTTGTTCCTGTAAATCCTTTCAGTCACTCACTGGTCTACCTAGAGACACTTCCCCTTATTCTCTAGCTTTATCTTTTTGCCATCC
The DNA here is from genome assembly GCF_001522545.3 of Parus major. Taxonomy (NCBI): domain Eukaryota; kingdom Metazoa; phylum Chordata; class Aves; order Passeriformes; family Paridae; genus Parus; species Parus major. The sequence goes on from NC_031769.1 coordinate 110,319,546, forward strand.
CAGTTCTGGGACGCCAGTCTTGATGCTTTTTTCTCTCTCCTTGTTTCAGGTACTTACCTCACTCATGGTTTTACTAATGATTTTGGTGTCCTTCACTTTGAAGAGTTGGCTGAAATCCTGCCAGAAGGCTGGAAGGTTAAAGCCTGTTCAGAAGCTGGAGAAGGGAGAAGCTGCTAGCTTGCTGGAGCAGGGAGGAACTGCTGGTTTGCTGGATCAAGTGGATGGCTTTGGGTTTTGCTAGGCTGTAAGGAAAGAACTTGCAGAGACCTGTTGATTGAGCCTATTCAATGGTACTGGTTACTGTCAGGGAGGGTGTAGCACCTTCTCAATCAGCTCTGCAATGTAATTGCTGTCAGATGACAAGCAAGGGAGACTGCTTTGTCTTCCCCTCTATCCTAGCTGTGCTAAGGCAGTGGAAGTGTGAAACAGGCTTAACAGCAGGTGCTTCATAGCTGACTGGAACAGGCTCTAAAAGTAAAGCCTAGTACTTGATTTTCATATGTAGGGAAACTGGAGACCACTGTAAGTGCTCCTGAAATCTCAGGAGCTAAGCTACCTGAAGTGAGGCTGCTGAGCAGGAAGCAGCCAGCCCTGTGGGAATGCTGAGGAGAGGGTATCTTCAGCCTAGACTGCACTCAGCTGCCTTCGATGCTGTGGAGCCACTGCTGAGGATTTATGCACCAAAAGACCTCTAGAAAAGAAGTCCCTATGACATGTCTTACAAAAAAATATGCTATTAACAAAAGGCAGTTTTTCCCTTTTTTTCTATAATTGCTGGTTTTTTTGGGGTTTTTTTGTTAGTTTTCTTGTACAATGTGAAAGATCAGATTTTTTTTTTTCCCTTTACCTAATATTATTCAGCTCAGGATCCCAGGAAAATATTTCAAATACCAGAATATGAATGTGGCTTTTAAGAAAGTATGCCAGGTTGGGATTTGTTTGTAGGTTTTGTACAGTTGCTTCTCAATTACTTAAAACTGACCAAGATGGGAGGAGAAAGAAGGAATAACAGGCTATTTTCTATATGTTGTTCTTCCTTTTGAGATAAAACACATTTATTTCACCCTTGTTCTAGAGATCATTTTCAGTATATGCAAGCTATTACTTTGACAGCATACTGATACATTTTAATGAAAGTCTCTTCATTAATTTTGCAGTAAAGTTTTCTTTTTACACCATGCCCTGCAGGTTTTTCCCACCCCTGTACATTCCTCTGAGTTTCTGTGGTGGTTTAGCATCCTAATGTACCTAGAGGGGCTGCTGGCTGTGTATTCATAGTAACATTTGCAAACAAAATGCAGACTACAAGTTTTTGTACAAGTAAGCACTTTTAGGGCAGATATATATGTGCCTTTCTCTGTCCTTAAAGAGTGGATCACTTCCTTTTCAAATTGCTCATAGAGCTAGTTTCAGCAAACTAGCTTTTATCTGTGCAATCAAATGCTTGCACAGTAGGAGACCCCTTGCATACACAAGTAGGAACAAAATGCTCTTCCCCTTCTGGTGTTTCCTAAAGATCACTTTAGATCAGTTTCTGAACTGTCTAAAGGCTTCTAAGTTTTCTATAATACATGGAACTTTGGTACCCTGTTAAGATACTGAGGGACAACTAAGGGGGCAATTATTTTGTTCTTTGATTATTTGAATTTAAATTGATAAGCTGAATTTTGGCTTGGCTGTCAGAGACAAATATTTCAAGCCACCTGTAACCATATTGCATTCACACAGGACTAAATCTGAGCATACCTCATCTTAAATAATTTGCAAAGTAAACTGGTTTATGCTGAAGAGCAGAAAACCAGAGGCTAGGACTAGGAGCAAGCTGTTCCATACACAGAACTTGGGAGAAAATAACTCCTTTAAAGAGCTGATGCTCAGTGCCAGAGCTGCAGTATCAGTGTGCAGCCTTCACTGTCTCTCCATCCAGTAAATCACTTCTTCAAGTTTCTCTTCCTCAACCTCTACCCAAAACTCTTGTGCTTGGGGGCAAGCTGTTTCACTGACGTTGTCAGCTGTCATAATACAGGTGTGCAAGGCCACCAGGAGCATGCTGTCTTAGCATGCAAGCCCTGTAGGTGTCACTGAGAGCTTTGTTCAGTATTTTCCTTCCAAATGCGTAGCAGTTGTACACTGGAATATGAATACCATCTGTTGCACTCTTGAGGTGTTGACTCTACAGATAACTTAGAAAAAGGATTGCCATTCTGCTGCTGGAATTTAATATATTTCAGCTGCCTATAAGACTTTGCCTTATCTTACAAAGATGTTGCCTGTATCTTTATGAGTTTGGGGGGTTTTGACCTAGGTTAAGCTAGCTTTCTGTTCACATCTTCAGACAGGAATCTTTATTGATCCCTAGAAGCCATCTGACTGTGTAAGCAGTGCTGATTACGTTCTGCTATTATATGTGTCTTGCCAAAGCTGGCTGCTAAAGAGTCTGTGTTAGTTAACAGTGCAGCACAATTAGCTGAACATATCTGTAGCACAGACAGGTACCAAGAATGTTTTTTCTTTTCAGTGGATCCACTGCTCATGTACCACAGTGCACACCAAGGTGCAGTGGAACCTTGATGTGCTAATGGCTAATGGCTACGGAGCTATGCTCTGAAAGTGCATTTCAGCTCCAGACTATAATTCTAGTGCATGTACTCATTAGCTCTTCACTTAAGATATATCTGGCAAAACATGCCTTGCTACTTGAGATTAAGTGACCAAATAAACAAAACATTGATTTTTTTTCTAGCTTCACAGTGGTTCTGTAATTTCATCAGTGCATGGGCAACTGTGAACTGAGCATTGCACATGTGCTTTATCTCATAGAATCATTTAAGCTGGAGAAGACCTTTAAGATCACCAAGTCCAACTGTAAATTCAGCACTGCCAAATCCAGTACTAAATCCTGTCTCTAAGTGCCACATACACGTTTCTACATGCCTTCAGAGATGATAACCCATTCGCTTCCCTGGGAAGCCTATTTCAGTGCTTGAGAACCTTCTTGGTGAAGAATTTTTTCCTAATGATCAACCTAAACATGGCATAGCTTGAGGCCATATCCTCTCATCAGTTATTACCTGAGAGAGGAGACCTGCCTTCAGCTCTTTTTACAGCATGCTTACACGTAGTTGTAGAGAATGATAAGGTCCCAGCCCCAGTTCCCTCAGACATTTCTCATTAGACTTGTCCTCCAGACCCTTTATGACATTTGTTGCCCTTCTCTGGGCACACTCCAGCACCTCAATGTCTTGTGGTAAGAGGCCAAAAATTGAACAAAATATTCAATGTATTTTGCCTTGTACCTGTGTAATTTAAGAAACCGATTCCCCAAGCGTCCTTATAATACACCTGTTCTTCGTCTTCCTTTGCATCTTCAAGGTAGCATTTCAATTATGTGATTTTAGGAATACCAAAATTTTACTTGTTTTATAGAAATCTACTGGCTTCTGTGATGATTTTTTCCTGTCACACAGAAGCTGATGACCTCTCTCAGCTTTTCTGTATAGTTATGCGCCCTTTGCTTCACTTCTGCTGTAGAAGTGTTTCTGGGCATCCCTTCCTGAGTTAACCTGGGGAAAGCTTAACTCAGGAGAAGGAATGTGGCAGTTTCAATAAGGCAAGTATGCTTATTCTTTCGGGAACACTGAGGTTCATGTTCAGACGTGATAGTGCCAGCAATAATGAAAATTCAGTGTTTTCAATCTGTGGTCTTTCCTAGTTGAATAACCTTTAAAAAAAGCTGAAGCAAAAAAACATCAGGTTTTCTTGTATGTTTACTCCACTGAGTGTCCCAAAAGATTTTCAGGAAAAGTCCAGGTAATTGTTTAGGCATTCAACAAAACCCTAAAAAAGTATTGACATGACATGGAGTACCCTGTAGGAATTTGGATGGTAAATCCTGCCTACGTGAGCTGGTTGCTGTCTCTGTAATCCATCTTCAGTGAAACAGTAGGTAGGCAGTATAAATAAGGAGGAATAAAAGAGTGTACTTGCATATAAGTATCTTGTTTTCAGCCATGGACAGGGTTAATTTTTCACACCAGCAGTGAGAGTGCAGAGCCTGGAACCCTGTGCACAAGGCCAGGAACCTAATGTTATTCCATACTGTCTTAGGCCATTGCCAGGGGTCCGGGAATTTCTCTCTTGCTTTCTGGAAGGGCTTTCCTTTCCAGAGCTGGAAAATTGTGGTGGGTGCGTGGAGGGTCTGTCTGCCATTGTTTCATTGTCCCAGGCCTGGTGATTATTTTGCATGTAAAACACACTCACTTTGTACGCTTTTGATATTAGTATTGTTGCTGTTATTTTCTCATCTTATTGCTATTTCCAGTAAATTGGTCTTATCTCAACCCATGATCTCTGCCTTTCGTACTTTTAGCTGGTGGGGAAGGGAAAGTGAGTGGCAGTGGGAGCACTAAATTGGGGAATACCATGCCTAAACCAAGACAATGAGCTAAAACTGATCTGCTAAAATCACTGTGGATCCAGCTGTAGATGTCTGTCACTTTAGAAGCTGAAGTGTCACTCACATCCAACCTGACAATGATGTACTAGGAGCTATTCAAAACCTACTCTAATTGGCCACCATCACTTAGTTACAGTTTTTGTAGGAAGAGAAAATATGACTGCTTTCTGTAAATAGACTCATTGGGTGCAAAAAAAAAATCTTTTATATCGTACAAACATCAGTCATATGAATTGTAGGTTAAAGACTAAAGTAAAAATATCAATTACATCTTTTTGACTGTTACTGTTTTGACAACAAATAATGATAGTGTTCTAACCAAATGACAAAAAATGTTAATCTTCATGGAATGGTGTACATTTTTAAAATCAGTGCAAACATCAGAAGAATGCAAGGATTATTGTCAGAATATCTGATTTATAGCCATAAAAAGTCAGCATAAAAAAAGACAGGTTAAGAGACAGGAAAATTAATACATTATAGTCAAAGACACAGCAACCCTGAACAAAAGTTGATAATGGAGACAACTGCAAAGACGATAAGTCTTAGGGTACTGATTGATGGATGGGCCATTGGAGAAACCGCTCAGGCGTACTTTTGCAGAGGTTGGATCAGAAATTTGTCGTTGAAAGAAGGGAGAGGAATAGGACACACAAGACTTCTCATGTGTTTCATGGGAAAGATTTAATTTACAGGATAGTGTAGAAGGATTGTGGGACTACATCTGCAGAAGACAAACATAGTTTGTCTTTATATCTTTTGGGCAGTAAATATTTTTGCTGTCTTGAAGCTTAGTTGTTTTATGATAGATTGACTTATACAAACAACTCCTGAACAAGGTTTTTATCTGTTCTGATGAGCTCATTGCTGTTCTGTTTAGAGTAAATAGCATCATGTTTTAGGATATACAGTCCTTGCACTGTGTAAGCACTGTTCAGCAGTAATTAAAATTTTATTATCAACACTATTTTCAGCACAAATGCAGAACATAGCCTCATACAAGGTACTATGAAGAAAATCAACTATCACAGCCAAAACCAGTACACTGGGGTATTAAAAGGAACTGATTTCTGAGAAAAGCTTTATTGAACCTTGAGACAATTAAAGACCATACTATCCCTCCAGACAAACCAGAAGGAATCACACCTGAGAGGTATCTGCTGCCTCTTTCCATAACAAGGTATGAATCCTCTTACTGCAAAGCCATCTGACCTGTTATCACGGCTTTTTTCTGAGTACTATGCAGTATAAAATGTGTGTGTGATATCCAGTAAAGTGCCCATTTTTCAGGCTTAGGTGTGTTCCCTGAATTCATGCCATTTGGAGGACAAAAAAAAGTCAGCTAATCTTCCAGCATCAGTTACTTAATTCTTTGTCTAGTCTCTCTTGCTAGATTGATTAAAATGCAAATGGATTTATCTGAATTCAGGAGTATTAGCTATCTTCTGTTCTGATGAAACTTTCCCACGTTTTTATGTGGGCTCTCTTCTTCAAGTGGCCTAATAAGCATCTTAGCTCATGCTGCCCTGTGCTCGTAGCAGCAGTTTACTTCACCTTTCTCTTGTGTGAGGCCTGCAGGATAACGTGTCTCCTGAGCTGTTGTTTTAAGCAAAGCAGGGCTTGACCAAGTCAGCCAATGAAACGTGCAATGTTAGCAGGAGGTCAATCAGTTGAGATGATTATATGTGTTATTTTCTGCAACCTTTCTTCTGGATCTGAAAAATTCCTTTTGTATTTGTCTACCTTTCCTTCCCCCAGCCACTTGCAGATAAACTCAGGATTCTTTTCAGTTCTGAAAATCCTTCAAGTCAAAGTAGTTATGCAACACATAGAACAGAATAAAGACGAAATTATATCATGAATTGGTTATGAAGCTTGTGGAGATCTGCACTTGAATCCCCAAGTAATGATAATGATAGTGTGTGAAGCTGTATTCCTTGTTTTGGACATATTCCCAGAATGACCACTGTAAAGTGAGACAATTAAAGTCTTTCATCCAGACAGGGTTTTTATGGACTTAGCATTTTCTGTGTTGATGGGATCAGTTCAAGGCTTTTTGGTTATATGAACTGGGTCTTTGGACATTTGTGTTATATTTTCTACCTCTCCCCTTGTCACACCCAACTACCATTTCCAAGTGTGAACTCATTACAATTCTGCCAGTTAGAGTGCAGAAGCCTCTGATAATTAGCAGTACTGCCCAACAAGCCCCATAAATTTAAATGAGTAAGGTTATAAAAATGCAAAAACTCACAGCATTTTTTCAAAAGAACAGGAATTTTATTCCAAGGCCTTTTTCAATTCTCAACTAAGTTTTGAGAGCTACAAAATAAAATTTTCTTCTTCTCTTCCTAAAAGCTCCATAATGATCTATATACACATTCTTTGCCCTGGTGTTTGTTTTATGAAGTCGTACAGGCTTCTACAAACCTATTTATGTCACTAGGCCCTAACTGAAGCGTGCATAGGTTGTATAAATGGAGTATAATAGAGCTCCTGGTTAGGAGACATAATATGTCTCCTAACAATAAGTCATAGATGACTTATTGGTTCTCTGCCTGATGAGAGGAAATAAAAATCACATTTAATGGTTGACTGCTAGTGGTGACTTCCAGGCTTTCTCTTCTTTTTAAAAAATCTGTTGTTATCGTCGAGTGTCAAGAGAGTCTTGAAGAGAGCTGTAAAAGGAAAAAGGCAATCACTAACACCACAAAAATTTAGGTTTGGAAATAACCTATCTGCCTATGGGACTGGGGGACTGAGAGTAAAACATGGTATTTCTGGGACTGAAGCTCATGTTATGTGGCTTTTGCTGTTTTTGTTAATAAATCATTTTCTTCACAAGTAACTATTAAAACAGAGTAAGAACCCAAGGCTTATTTTACTTGGGAACTTGAAGCTGAGGGCTCTTAAGGTGTTTGGAAGCCTGAAATGAAACAATAGAAGATACATCCTAAGTATCAGTATTAAGAAGGTACAGCATGGAAAATATATCATGTTTTTTTCCTAAAATGCTTGCCTCTTTTTTCAAAAAAAGTATTTTTTTATTGCAAGCCCCAGCAGTGGCTGTGATTTTCAGAGTCAGATGAGAATCTGCAGTAGCTGATGTGAAGAAAGACACATTGCACTTTGATGCAATCCAAAACAGAACTGGTTTAATGGTCAAAACGACAAACAGCAATCTGAACTGGGTACAGGGGTGCACTGAAAGGGCAGGAGCCAGGGTGGACACAGTATTTATACAAGGTATGGTTAGGGTGGAGTTTTGAGGGACAGGTTCCAGTGGGGAAACACGATAATGAATATTTGTAACAATGCAATAGAAATGCAGTAAAAATGAACTAATCATGGAACAAGGAACAAAGAACTTTCTTGACTAATTAACATAAAGGATGTAAATGGGGCCTTGCAGGTGAAATTTCTCTCACTCTAACCAAGGCAATTTCTCCCATGGCCTTAGGGGTTGGTCTTCAAAGGCTGGAGACTGATGCTGGGGGCGAGATCGACTCCCACATCTCTCCCTTTTTCTTTTTCCAATAAAGAAATGTAGATAGATTTTTCAAACATTTTAAACATACATTTAAACAAAGAGGGTATGAGAACTAAGATTTTAACAACAACAAACACAACAAACAGAACAGGTTTGATGACAGAAATCATGTAGCTTGAAATGTTCTACCCTTGGAACAACCTATTTAGCCAATCAGCTGTTTTTGCTGTAGCTTGTCAACATCCTCTTTTAGAAGACTTGTGCTGTGATGGAGTTACTATGATCATATAAACTCATACAACATAAACCCTCAAAGTCTTTGCAACCATGGCCATGGGCTAAAAGAAGGAAATCAATGGCCACTCTGTTCTGTAGGGTAGCGTGTCTAACAGCTGTTACATCAGTAAGTAACTCATTGAGGGAGACTGATGTTGCATTGGTTTGTTTGCTATGCCAGCACCTGATCCCATCCAATTCTCTTATAGCTTTGGCCATAGCCAGCCATGGCAATAGTGTGGACATAACAATTTCTGTCGACTTACTCATAGGTAATTTTATCATTGCAATCTGCTTTGAATTGTTGAGTGGCTCTTTTAGTACAAACTAATTTATGTGCCGTGGTTAGATAAGGTGCTAGCACAGTCAAATGCCCCAAGCCACATGGGCTACCTTTAATTTGTGATAGTTTTACGGGACAAGCCTTATCTCTGCAAATAAAGAAGATGCCAGGTGGTAATTGAATTGGGTGCAGACTGGACCAGGTAGGAGTATTAGTGGCATAATTGCACCACAGGGTCTAATTTCTCTATTATTATTTAGAGAAATGTCTTTGAAAGAAATGATAATTTTTTTTTGTAATAGTTCATTTTTACTGACCCAAATAGTTCTAATTCTTGGGTTACAGTTGATGCATGTGGCAACTTCTTTGTCCACTGATCCCAGGTATCTACATAGCTAAGCTTCCAGATTTCAGTGCTTTGACCCCAAGTTTGCAGAATAAGGATGGTATCCACCGGTACTGGCCACCCATCTGCAGATAACCTGACTGGAGAGGTGGAGAAGGGGTTACTCAGGCTGGCAACTGAGAGGCACATAGGCTCTTGCTTGGTAATATTGGTAAGAGTGACCCGTTCGTTTTGTTTCTGTTGCGGGACTATCCAAGCGTCACTTGAAGAGAGACTGTTGAAAAAGCTTAGGAGCAGGAACACGGGGCTGTGGGAGCTGAAAGAAATCGTATTAGGTAATTTTGTCAGGCCGGGTTCTCTTGGTCTTGATCTCTGTCTTCTCCGTTATCTTTTCCTTCTGGGTCAAGGGCTGTTCTCTTGACAGGTGTTTCTCCTCTCTGAAGGATGTTTTGATGTTTTTGATGCTTCATGTTTTCTGCTGGCACCAACTTAGGTCTGCTACCTGTGGAGATATAAGCAAACCTCCTGCCCCAGGTAAATGACTGGAAAGGGCCCCAAGATCTGTTTGGTCTCCAGGTCCTTTACTAGCACTTAATTTGGCCTGAGATGTATTAGAAAAATGTTGATATATGGGTGGATTTGGCTCTATCATTGAACTGCTTAGAAAATGAAAAACGTATGGGGCATTTGATAGCCTTTCTGTAATAGCTAGGGTTTCTATTCCCCCTTTTTGTTTTTCTAAGAGGTCTTTTAGGGACTTATGAGACCTCTCAATAATCGTCCTGTGGGGAAGTGGGGTATTCTGGCAGTGTGTGTAATACCCCATAGCTGGAAAAAAATGATGGAGCCTCTGGGAGATGTGTGCCTGCCCACTGTTAGTTTTTATCTCCTGGGAGACTCCTAGGGATGCAAAAGTTTGAACGTAATGCTTAATGGCATCATGAGCTTTCTCCCAAGGATGGGCTGAGGCATACAGAGCTCCTGAAAAAGTATCAACAGAAGCATGGATACATTTATACTTACCAAAGAAGACTAATGCGTGATGTCAGACTGCCAAAGCTGAAGATTATTTAGTCCTCTTGGATTGACCCCTCCCCAGGATGGAAACAGGGAGTGTCTCTGGCAGTCTGCACACAATTGAACAATTAACCGAGCCTGTTCTTTAGTGATTTTAAATGTTCTTGTCAAAGCCAGACCATTGTGGTAGTAAAAATGATGACTTAATCTTGCTTGTTCTTAAGTTTTGGTAAGGGAGTTTGAAAGGCATTGTTAAGTGACCGGCCCTGGAATTTCCTTCTGTTATAACTCCAAGAAGGTTAGTGTGTAGGTGGATGTGGGAAACAAAATACAGTTCACTTCTAGAAGAGAGAAGAAAAGTTAATTTCTTAATTAAAATATAAAGTGGCTCACCTGGACTTTGTTTAATTAAGGAAGCTTCTGCTCTTTCAACAACTCTGGTAACATAAAATTAGTAAGTTATTAAATTAAGGGGTAAGGTAAATTTTGAGATAACTCTTATAACTGTAGCCAATTCAATGATTTGTGGGGATCCTGATACTATTTTAACATCAGATTCCCATTGGAGAATTTTGGGATTAATCCAGGTAATTGCTGATTTTTGAGCTTTTCCCAAACCATCAGTAAAAAACGTTATTGCCTCCAATGGTGTGCTACTTCAAAGGGGTTTTGAGATCAAATTTAATGAAGTATGAAGTAGCTTATGCGTGGGAAAATAGATTGAAATTTGGTGTGAAAAGTTAAGTAAAGCAAACTGTAAGTGTTCTGATCTTTGTATGAGCCATTCAAGATAAATAAACATAGTTGGAAAATAATTACAAAATCTTTTCCTGAAAGGGTAAACAACTGAGAGTAGGCTTAGCTGCATTAGCTGCACCATTATCTCAGGTGATGTTGTAATGGTCTTTTTTGGCTGATATGGAAGAAAGACCCACTCTAAAATTTTCAGTGGATCAGGCACATTAATGTGCCATTGAAAAATTAAAGCATATAATTTAGGATTATTTCCTAGAATGGCAAGGAGAAAAGGTAAAGTAGAATTATAACAATAAACCGGCCTTTTTTGCCTTGCTCTGCTACAAAAGCTTGCTCAACTTTTTGTAGCAGAGCAACTTTTTCACCTCCTGCAATGTTCCCTCTAGAATTTAAATTAAAATTGAATTAAATTACATTTAAATTAAACCCTTCAACAGTTCAAATAGGGAGGCTAAATTCTCACTGTTAATCCCCAATAAGGATCTAACCCAATTGATATTACCTAAAAGTTGCTGTAAGTCCTGTAGGGTCTTTGGGTTGTTATTAATCTGAACCATCCGAGATTTAACTGCTTGCTCAGAAATTTGTAACCCTAGATATTTCCAAGGTGCAGATTTTGGAATTTTGTCCTCTGCTACAAAAAATCCAGCTGTTTTAACAGCAGTAAGAGTTGATTGAAAAACTTCATGTACGGAAGTGTCATCAGCAGCAGAAATTAAAATATCTGTGTAATGAAAAATGATTGCCTCTGGATGCTCTTGGTGAATCTGAGAGAAAATTTCTGCTATGTTCATCTGGCATATTGTGGGAGAATTTTTCATCCCTTGGGGAAGAACCGTCCAATGAAAGTGCTGTAAAGGCGACTGTCAATTAACAGAAAGGAGCAAAACGTGCAGCATCCTGAGGATGAAGAGGGCTATTGAAAAAACAGTCTTTCAAATCAACAGTAATAATTTTCCAATCTTGAGGTACCATAGCAGGTGAGGGGACACCCAGTTGTAATGCTCCCATATCCTCAATCACATCGTTAATCCTTCAAAGGTTTTGGAATAACTTCCACTTGCCTGGTGTCTTTTTCAGGATGAAAACAGGGGTATTCCAAGGACTATTTGTTGGAACTAAATGTCCTTTTTCTAGCTGTTCACTAACCTTTTTAACGCAGCTAATTTAGTTTCAGTAAGGGGCCATTGATCAACCCAGATTGGGTGATCATTTTTCCATGTTAGCTTCTGGGGTCTTTACACTTCAGTGGCCCTTACTGAAATCCATCTCCAAACTGACTCCCCACTGGGAGAGAATGTCTCTGCCTCATAGGATAATGGGGGCTTTAACAATAAATGGTTTGCTTGCAGCTACTCCTCCTTCTGGGCCCTTAAAGGTAACAGAGTATATGCTTCTAAGGCTGCTACTGCTACCACCAACCCCCAAGAGTCCATGCTTAGGGTTAAAGCCTGCTCAGGTGGCCAGCGCTGTTTATTTATATTTTGTAACATCTGATCCTGCATCAATAAGTCTGGTTAAAATGACCTGCTTACCATACAGTTATAAAGTACATGTTAGTTTCAGACAGGGTCATCTTATTAGCTGTATCCACATCATGAGCGAGGATGGGTCTGGGTTATTCTCTGGCAACAGAAAAACTTGTGCAATAATTAAACCTTTGGGAATATAACCAGGAGGGCACACGGCTAACACAGTTAATTCTTGGGAAGAAATAACGGCAAGAACAGAAAGTAAAACAAAAAATCCCTTGGTTGGTGAATATGTTATGCATAAAATGAGAAATTCCCGTGGGTCTGGTCAATATCCCAAAAATCCATTTGAGATGATGTGCATCATTACTGAGTTGACAAAGGCCAGCTCCACTCTGATGCCTGGTGGCGCATCTGCAGGGAAGTTAGTGATGGTGGAAGGAAGCGGCTTCCTGGCCGCCAATGGTTCCAGGCACAGGTGACAGGGAGACTTTTGTCATTGTGCATCGCTGCCCCACACTCAATTTCCCACTTCCCTGGAAACGAGGAACCTTCCCCTGCTTGAGAGATGGTTTGTTAGTTAACTGATGCTTACAGGGCCTAGCGAATGGCCTTCTCTTGGTCTGATTATGATCCTTTTGCCAATGCCCTCGGTCCCCACAATTAAAGCAAGGTTGGTTTTGTGGATCTCGAGAGCTGTTCTGAAATGTTGCTAAAGCTTGAGCAAAGGCTTGGGCTTGGATGTTTGCAGCGTATCCAGGGGTTACCAGACGATCACACGCTTCAACCATCTCGGGTATTGTAGGCTCTGGGTCAATGGGTAATGTACGTAATACCCTTTTACATTGTTCATTAGCATTTGCCACAGCTAATCTTTTCAGCAGCTCTTCTTTTGCCCTTTCAAGCAAAATTTGCCTGTCCAAGGCTAATTTTAATCGGTCCAAAAATTTTATATATGGTTCGTTTGGGTCTTGGCGGACATCTGCAAAATCAAAGTCTGGTCTAGAGCCATCTGGGACTTGGATCATGGCTTTCCTTGCAGCCTCTTTAATTTCATTTAGTACTGGCTGTGTTAAAACTGCAGCTTGATCATCAGGGTCACTATGAGCTCCCTCCCCAGCAATGTGCTCAATGGTTAATTCCCTCCAAGCCTGATCCCCGTGGTGGTCCCACAACATTTGATTAAGTAGTCTTTTCCACCCTATCTCCCACAAGGTGTATTCAGTGGGGGACAGGAGCATTGCCATTATATATTTCATGTCGTGTGGTATTAGGACATGAGCTGCTAATGTTGCTGACATCAGGTTTTGAAAGTGTGGTGATTGCCTTCCACACTCCCGTGCAGCCTTGCACAATTCCTTTACCTCACCATAGGCAAGTGGCTCCCACTCAGAAACTCTCCCTCTTCTATAGCATAGTGGGAATGCTGACATTTTTGATACCAGGCCCCACTCCCCTTCTTTTACTGCAGCCTTCCTAATCTTAGCCCATGGATCTTCTCGGGACTCTGGAAGATGTAGATTTTTGAGGTATGAGTTGGAGGAGAAGGAACTATGTGACACAGTAGAAAGCTCTTTATTTGAGTGAAGCTTATGCATGTGTCGAGGCTTTGGGCTAGGGTGTGGTGCTAGTAGCGTGGGTGCCGCCATCTTGGAGGCGGGCCCTTCCGGAACCCATGTGGGAGGTGTTCCGGTTTCCCCAGAAGGGGTGTGGCTTAAGGGGCTAGTTCCTGCCCCCAGAAGGGAGGCGTGGCCTGCCCCAGAAGGGGCGTGGCCTGGAGTGGAAGGGGTGGGCCCTGAGGCGGAGTCTTGGGAAGGGTAGGAGGAGGCTGGAGAGTGCCCAGCGGCCATTTTAGGTGCTAGTTGGGAGCATTGACTTGCTAGATCCTCGACGCCATTTTGTTTTGCTACAGTGCATGTGGGTAAGAAAGTAGAGAGGATAGGAGAGTGGGGACGAGGAGTGCACACAGGATTAGGGTATAGGGAGTAGGGAGGACTTGAGATAAGTTGGTCCTTGTTATCTTGAAGCCCATCCACTGGAAAGTCTGAGGGGCTGGAAGGGAAGGAGCACAAAAGGGGGAGAATAGTCTGAGATTTCTCCTCGGCTACCAGTTCCTCTGCCTTTATGCAACACTCTGTATTAGGGCTCCACTCTCGTGTTCCCACCGTAGGGTTTGGGCTAAGGGTAGAGGTAAGGGGATTGGCTATCTCAGTCTCTTTTGTTTCTTTTGTATTTATTTTCTGGTCTCTCTCCTCGGCTCTCAAAGTCTCGTAGACAGCTCTAAATACAGGTAGCAGTTCTGCTGTTGCCTTGTCTCTTTTCGTAGCAAGGTCATATAATTTGGTGCCAACAGAGTCCCAGAATTCTGATTTATACACCATGGGTGCTGTAGCATCTGGAAAGTTCTTGAAAGCCCATTTTACAATGTCCTTTAATTTCTTTTTGCAAAATTGTTTTTCCTGAGCAGCCAATTTGAACTTAAAGGTACGATAAACATCCTTCTCTGCCTGGGACAGAGCTGATCCCATCAGGAACTGGGTTAATTAAGGATTTGGGAAAAGAAGCTGGGGACTTGAACCCCAGGAAGAAGGAAAAATAACTCACCAGGTAGTGAGGGGTGGTGGTGGCTTGTCCTGCCTTCCCAGGTGGCTGGGGACTCGAACCCCAAGGGGACACTTACTGCAAGTCCCAGCAGTGGCTGCGATTTTCAGAGAGTCTGATGAGAATCTGCAGTGGCTGATGCAAAGAAGGACGGGCACACTTTGATGCAGTCCGAAACAGAACTGGTTTAATGGGCAAAACAACAAACAGCAATCCCAACTCGGTATGGGGGTGCAGCAAAATGGCAGGGGGCAGAATGGATACAGTATTTATATGAGGTAGGGTTAGGGCGGAGTTTTGAGGGACAGGCTCCAATGGGGAAACATGCTAAAGAATGTTTATAACAGCGCAATGAAAATGCAGTCAAAATTTACTAATAATGGAACAAAGAACTTTCTTGACTAATTATCATAGAGGATGCCCATGGGGCCTTGCAAGTGAGATTTCTCTCACTCTCACCAATTTCTCCCTCAGCTGTAGGGGTTGTTCCTCCAAGGCTGGAGACTGATGCTGGGGGCTGGATCAACTCCCACATTTTTCCTGTCTTGTTTTTTCACCATGAAGGAGATTTGCCCATACCATGTAGACTCAATGGTAAACTGTATAACTCCTTATTTTAATGTAGTGAAAATATATCCTTAAAATCACATTTTATAGGGATACAAGAAAATTAGTGTAAAGCTGTTTCTTTTAGCCAAAAATATTGGTCCATGTTTGAAGCTCTGAAATACTAAAAAATCTGTCAGACAGTTTTGGTGTTATCTTAACTCCAGCTTTTTGTTTATCTGACCTGTGAGTTTTTCCATTATATTATATCATTAGTTGCACACCATATTCTTGAATTGGATGAGAGCACTCTGTTTGCCCTTTGGACTAATTGGTCTGCCCTTCAGTGAGGACTTCACAGAATCACATAATTGTTAGGGTTGGAAGGAACCTAGGTAGATCATCTAGTCCAAGCCCCCTGCCAAGACAGGGTCACCCAGTGCAGGTTACGGAGGAACATGCTGTAAATCCCCGGTCATTGCACAGCAAGTTTACTTAAAAGTGGCTTAAGGTTCTAATTCTCCCTGAGGTGGCAAAAAGAGAACTTGACTAAAGTTCTTGGGAGGTCAAAAAACAAGCTTCACTGGCAAACATTAGAAGATCAGGAAAAATTTCAAGCAAGATTTCAATCAAAATAAAGCATTTCACTTGTAAAACTGATTTAGCATATTCTATCCTATCCAACCACAACATATCCAGATTTCAAGAACTCAAAAATTAGTAGAAGGAAAGGAGAGAAAGAGAGAAAAGAGAGACAAGAAATATACATGTGTCACCCTTGGATCCAGTGTGGTCTCAGATGCCATAAGCACCAAGAACAATAAGGACTTGGCCGTGTGTGTCTTGTGCAATGGTTTTTAGTCTGCTCTGGCCTTCTGTGGCCACAACTCCCTCTCTGATTCTGGTCTGATAGACACTCTAAGACTAGGCTGGAGCTCCAAAGGGGATGGAGTCTGAGACAGAGAACCATTCCACCTCTGCTGAACTTGATCTGCCCTTTCCTCCCCACACACATCTTAGTTTCTTTGAGCCTGTAATAATTTTTTCCAATCTCTCACATATGTCCAGGTGGGTTTTGTTATTGTTTTCCTGGTAGCAACTCTTGTTTAGGCTACTATTAACTTGAAAAGACTGATCAAGATGTTAAAAAGAGTATTTCCAGATCTTGTAAAATAATGTGGTTTTAATTACCAGTTGAATATAAAGAAGAGGGGTTTTAGCTTGCATGTTTACTGAGCATAAAGTATACATGAAAACAGGAAGAAGATCCTAAGTACAACCACTTCACATATTTAAAAAGTATTATCTAGTGGTTGAAAGTATGAAAATAAAGGATTTATAAAATGATCATTAAGTACAGCCTGATTAAAGATTGGGTGATAGCCATGACAGAGTTAATGTCATCAAGAAGTTAGAAGCAATCAAATATATACAGGAAAAATCAATCCTTCTGACTATGGGTTACCAAAATGCTGGACCTCAGTGTCTAGGCTGCTGGTAAAAATTGCATGCCAACCTCCCTGCTATTACACACGGTGAAAAGCAGCACAGCAGAGTGCAGGCAGAGGCTAGTGGGAGAGGCAAGGCCTGGTAAAAGCAGCTATACTTTTATTGCCTCTGATTCAGAGGTGTTGATGGGTTGAGGAAGTTTGCCTCTTTGGAACAGGTAACAATTTGAGCAAAACCGGACACGGGAAAAAGGGAAAATGCAAATATGTTGTTGAAGACTATTATGTTGTACATAAACCTTTCTGTTCAAGGGTGACATATACTGGAATATTTGGGGATCATAAGTCTAAAGAAGTTGGGGGCCTGCCAAAATATGCACTACATGCCTAACTGTATGGCTGTTACATGCCTATTCTGTATGGCTGCATCTTATTGCCACTTTTATTTGGATATTTATTTATATGGATTTAAGAAAATACCTAAGTAAGAGTTACAACAATTTAAAAAAGTGTTTTGTCCTCCACATTATGCTTATACGTATTTCTTAAAAAGTAAGTATTTTCAAAGGAGCAGGAAATGATTAAAAGTTTCATTGTATATTGTTATATTGTTTTACATTAATGTAATTACAATAATTACAAAAGCTATGTTTTGGTTGTCAAGTAGAGAGGAACAGGTGAAGAGCTTCTTCCCATTATGCATAGTATGCAAGAGTTTGTCTAAATGCAGTCTTCAAACTAGCAGCTAGTAACTTTCTCTTACAGTTTCACTGTCATTTTTGAATATATGGAAGCTTAGGAAGAACAGTTTAAATTAACAGTTTGGTTGAAGTCAAAATGGTAGAAACACCAGACAGTTGTAGTCAGAGCTGTTTTCAAGGTGTCCTTTCATGAATCAGGTGTTTTTAATCCAATATTTTTTCCATGCTGTGTTTTAAAAGATCAGTTGGAAATTTAATTATTGCTACACATTAAAAATTAATTCAGAAGCTGAAAAAAATAAGACTTTCAGTACTTGTCATATCACTGAGCTGGATTCATTACTGTGATTTTTACAGTCCATTTTTATATCTTTGCAAGTTCCATTGAGATTTCCATTCTGAAACTGGAACAGTAAGTCAGAGCAGAAGCTCGTGTTTCTTGTAGGAAAACAACAAATGTCCAACCAGAACTCTCTGTAGAATTTAAGTTGAATGATCTTTAAATAATTCTTCCTTGGTAGGTCATATAGAACACGTTTATAGCCAAGGACTTTAGAGGTTTCCTTTCTCCTTACTTGACCTAGTTTTTTTAGGTTAAGTGTGTTGCTGTAATCAGTTCATTGAACAACTAAATGCTGAGCTGAAATTTATGACGTTTTTGATAGGACCTACATGTTTTGTTCACCAAAGTGGATTTTTCTGGCAATGATTTTGTGGCAGGTTTTCTTATCATTTCTGACTAAAAAACATGTGTGAAGCTTAGCTGGTTTCCATCTGCTCACCAGACCTTATTGTATTCCTTTTGTCAAAAATTTCTACTTAACAAAATGCCTCTTTCCTCCCCAGAACACTTTTTTCTCCCTTTTATTACCCCTCTATTTGTTTATTTGTGTAAAGCTTTTTAAAAGACTTTAATGCATGCCAGCTACAGTAACAGGCTATGAGGAAAAAAGGTATCTGAAAAACTAGTTATGACAAAACCTGTCCTCCAAGATACATCTTGGTCTTGTTTACAAGGTGATGTTATTGCCAGTTGGGTGTAGGCAGCACTCCTGTAAACAACTCCAAGTGTGTAACTTTACGGTGAAAAAATAGGGAGGGAAAGAAAAGGGGTGTTTCATGAGAAAAACATCCCCTTCACTTTGCTGCTCTGTCTCAAGCTCTGCCCATTTCCCAAAGCAATGTCTAAGTCTCCCAGAAAACCTGAAGAGTAATAAGAAAGCGTGTTTGCAGCACTCCACAAAGAATGAAACCACTGGTGAGCAGAAGAACGCAATGAGAAGCTCTGTGGTTTTCTGTAGAGCTGTCATTGACCTCAGTGTTTCGCTGCTGTGCTTGGGCAAACAAGAATGGGACCTACTCCTGCTGTGTAGACCCATTCCAGTCCTCTCTCTTATAATGTCTTAATTTCCATGGGAATAACACTTACCCCAACTTCACCTTTAGAATATTGTAACTGAAAGTTGCTTTCCTATCAGTTTTGGGTTTTTTTTTCCCTTTGCGTTTTTATTTTTTTTTTAGTCTGGAAGACACTATTTTGATTTGCCAAGGGGCAGTTTTTCTGAAGCTAAAGCCAAACTTTAAGTTTAAATGTAAAGCAAAATTATAGAATATTAGTTATTATAGAATCCTAATCATAGAATGGTTTGGGTTGGACGAAACCTTAAAAATCATCTGGCTCCTCCCTCTCTACCATAGGCAGGGACACCTCCCCTGTCCCATTCAACCTGGTCTTAAACACTTCCAAGGATGAGGCATCTGCAGCTTCTCTGCCAACTTGTTCCTGTGCCTTATGATGGCCACAGCTAATAATTTCTTCCATATGTCTAACCTAAATTTTCCCTCTTTCAATTTGTACCCATCAGTCCTTGTCCTGTCACAACAGTTCCTGTTGAACAGTCCCTCTCCAGCTTCCCTGTAGGCCTTCTTCAGATAGTGGAAAGTAGCTATGAAGTCTCCACACAACTTTCTCTTCTCCAGGCTGAAGATTCCAAATTCCTCTGCCTGTCAGTTGCAAAGTATTATTATGGTAGCTATACCTGAGGGGGAAAGAGGCTCAAAAGATTATCTCAGCAGGATTTCATTAGAGGTTAGAGATTAATAAAATAATTGTATTTTGTGATTCAAGTGCACATGGCAAACAACCCAAATTCATCCACTATACAGAAATACACTCAACATCTAATGGCTAGCTGGAGATGAAGGACTCTATGGGTGATATGGGTGACAATAGCATGGGAGTATTAAAATCCCGAGGCATGTACATATTTCTTAACTATAGCTAATTAGCATATTAGTGTGGAAAAGCATTTCAGAAGGGATTTTGACCATAAGAAGAATACAGTAAGTAAAAAAATCACATGGCTAGAGGGTCTGTTCTGGACCAGCAACTTTAAAGGTCATGTTCTTCATTTAGTCTATCTGAAAATGTTAAATAAATAGCTGAGCTACCTTGCCTATATTGTGTTTTTATTAATTTGGTTTCTATTCAGAAATGTTGGACTGTGAACTCTTTAGAAGAAAGATTCTATTAGTTCTTTTGTCTATATTTACTCACTGCATGTTCTGTAGCTAACCAAATACAAACAACTCTTAAATTCAGTGTTTAGGGTGATTAGTGTAATATTTCAGGGTTTATTCTTTCTGGCATCTAACAAAAAGAATAGCATGACTTTCTATCAGATTGGTCTAAATAAAAGCCCTTCTTTACTTTAATCTGTAATTTTTTGGTATGTGTGTAAAGCATAAGAGGCTGTATACGAACAACCATGAAAAGTGAAATCCTTTGACTATTAAATTGCCTTGGTATTACCTACACAGGCTTTAACAAAAACAGATTGCTAACTCATTCCCTGGTCTCTAGGTTGCAAGCAGTTATTTAGACTTCCAACAGTGCAGCCACCTTTCATTCTATCTCCCTTCTATCTCACTTCATTCATGGAGCATATCTGCCTGCTAAAGCTTTTGATTTGACAAATCAGAAATCTGCTTCCTATGGTTGAATGATATCTGTGAAATGGTAGTATAAGATTCAAGACTGCTTCTCTCAGTTTTCCTAGAGACAGTCCTTGGACATAGCCATGGTGGTAGTCATGCTTTTGTCCATGTTTTATTCTTAGAAACATAGGAAAATACGGAGAGTAAATTGCAGTTGCTATACACAACAGCGATAATTCATGATATGTAGATCCCAAAAATTGTCTTTATAGAATGGAAACATGTCAGTGATGAATTTTTTCTCTGTTATTGTGTTTGAAGTTATGCTTTTTTCTTCTGACATGTTCAGAAGGCTGTGGAAAACTGTGAAAACCCTTACACAAATCCTCTTTCCTCCTTTCTCTTCTTTAACTGCACTTCTTTAATCCAGACAAAACTTTGATTTTTAAACTGCATTTCCTTTTCCCCTCATGCATTTTGGTGGCTTCTACTTGTGGGTAACACTAAAAAGCAAAGAACAAAAAGTAGAAAAATATTGATGTACTAGAAGACTGATGGAACAGGGAGCATAATACCCTTCCAACTGAGGTCTACTGGGTTAAAACACTCTAACACCTGGAATTAAAAGTGTGTCTCTAATTCCTGCTCCTGCTACTCAGTCTCTAATTATAAGGCATTTTAGAAAACAAAGAAACAAAAGAAACCCTGTAGTGGTTTAGATTTGCTAAATTCGTTTCCCAGCCAATGCACCAAATAAATGTCATGGTTTTAAAGCAGTAACTAAAAAAATTACTAGAAAACTTACTTATTTCTTGTTCTGAGATATGGATTAGAACAAGAGCAAAACAGGCTTAAAACTTAAAAGGAATAAAGAAAGTTTATTAACAAAACTACAAGAATAAGAACACCAGAATAAAACTTCCAGAAAACCCTTTTATCCCCCACTACCCACCATTCCCTTGTTCACATGACAACATAGAGACAAAAAACTTTGGAACTTTGGTGTTTAAAACAGTCCCAATTCCTGCTAGAGTCTTTTCATCAGTCTTTGTAGAGAAACAGAAGTTTTCTTCTGCTAATCTATGGAGTTTCTCACAAAAAAACTATTTCTGTTATAGCTTTCTATTTCTCTGATGCCAGCTGCCCAGAAAAATCTGCCATCAGTTCACTCCTCCCATTTCACATCACTCTGAGGTGTGTATGGGCCATGAGTCTAGGGATGTCATTTTTAAGGATGAGTTATTCAAAGCCAAAAGTTCTCTTCATCTGTCTCTGTGAGCTTCCCTGGAAACAGAAGTTTTCTCTTTGCCTCTACAATGGCCCCAAATCTTCAACTATTACTTCTCTCCTTCTGTTCCAGCACCTCACTGTATCACAATTACTCTACTTTTTGCTCAAAATCCACACTTTAAATACTCCATTCCTCCCAATATACTCTGTCATGAATTAAAGGAGTTTTTTCAGAACACTATTGTCCATCTCCATAGCTTTAACAGAAAAAATATTTCAGCTTAATTAAACTATCTCCTTATTCTCTACCTCTTCTGAAGCTTAATTATTTTTCTTTACTGTCTCTGATAGTTTTATGATGTCTTCTTCATGTTGCTTGTCTCTCTCTCTGTGTCTCTCTGGGAAAAAGGAGTAATCATTAAGTCTCATCCAGGTAGTAAAAGAGTTAAAGTCTTGGAAAAGCTGCAGATGTTCATGGTGTCAGGTTTCAGTTCTGCAGCAGAAACTACAAACCAAGCCAGGCCGGCCAGCTCTATTTGTCCCCCACTCCACCCTCTGTGGCCTTGTCCGGCCTGGAGTGGGGGGAGGAGGCCGGGACAGAGCCTCGTTACCTCTTCAGAAGCCAGAAACCAAAGAGAACAAGAGAGCCCTGGCTTTACATCCTAAGGTGGTGTTCACAAGTTGATCTCACTTTTCAATGGTCAAAACCGCTGTCAATTCTTAGAAATGACTGATAATTGGTCACAAGAAAAGATTCCCATCAGCTTCTCGCAGCTTCAAATTCCTCCCAGCTCCCCAAGCTATATTAAAGGTAAAGTCACCCCATGACAATTAGCAAGTAAATTAATATAAAAAGACTGTGTTCTTCAATAATTTTATTTCTTTGTTTTCTGGGAGTGTAATGGTGTGGTGAAATAGAAAGAAAGATCTAAAACTGAAAGGAAATGCTTGTTGGATCATGTGCACCCTGAATGTCTCAAGTAGGATAATTTATTCTCTAACACCTACTGTGTAAGGGCAATATATTCTGTGTAAGTATTACTCAATTAGTTATTTGATGTAAAGTGACCTGGAATGAGTAAACTATAGCTCTTCAGTATTTATTGTCATAAAATTAAATAGAAGGGTCTGTTTTGAAAAGGACCTTGAAGATCACCTAGTTCCAATCCTGCTACTGTGGTTAGGGGCACCCTCCTCTAGACCAGAGTGCTCAGAGTCCCATCCAGCCTGAACATTTCCAGAGTTGAGGCATCCACAACCTCTCTGGGAAAGCTCTTTCATTGTCTCACCATAACAAAGAAAAGCACTTCCTCCTAATACTTAACCTAAACGTACCCTCTTTTACTTTGAAGCAATTGTCCCTTGTTCTATCTCTACATGTCCTTCTAAGAAGTTCTCTCCTGTTCTCTTGCAGCCCCCTTTAGGTACTGTAAGATACTCTAAGGTCACTCTGGAGCTTTCTCTTCTCCAGGCTCTCTCTGTCTGTCTTCATAGAAGAGGTGCTCCAACCCTCTGATCATCTCATCATCTCTGGATTTGTTCTAAGAGATCCATGTCCTTCTTACGTTGACAAAAATTTCTAAGTAAGTGATGATTCATTGAAAGGGAAGTAAAAATTTGAGTGGCATCTCAAGACCCAAATAAAGCAAGACAGTTTTTCATTCCAGGAATATCAAACCTCTGTCATTAAGTAATGTAAGTTAATTTGATAATTTCATATTGACTTACTCTGCCCTGAACACAGATTGTGAGTATGTTGTTTTTTAAAATTATTAATGAGTTTGATGTTACACAGGAAGGGTGAGAATAAAATTTTGAGCTGTCACTGCATCAATAATTCTCCCAGGGGCCTACTGGGCAGAAGAGATGAGGACTTTTATAGTTATATGATGTGACGCACCACATCCCCAAAAGTTGCCCGTGGCTAAGAACAAGAACATTTGTTCACACAGCATGGAATGAAAAACTGCCTTTTGAAGTGCTGAAGTGAAGGGCTGTTACTTCTCAAAATGATGCTTGATGAAATGCAAGTACTTAAAATTTTGTGATTGAATGTGCTCATGATGTCACCATCAAGCGTATTTAATGGGTAACATGATCTCTATCTGACCTGCAACAACATGCCTCTCTAAGAAAAGCTAAATAATGACATGTTAAAAGCAGGAAATGTTCCTTTCAAAACTGAAATGAAATATTTTCGGAGGAGGCTAATGGTGGTTATGCAGCTGGCTTCCAGATTTTCTTATAACAGTTACCGTGTCTTAGAAATGTACTGGGAGTTTTGTTCATGGTTAAATATATTTGCTCATCTTTCTAGATTTAGAAATTTACCCTAAAACAAGTGTATTAATTTGTAACTTCTGATTTGGGCTTAATGCTTCCCTGCGTTACACAGATTCAGTCTAGAAACCAGATGCTGAGGCTGGTAGGTGTGGAAATATGGCATATAGACATCCTCACGTATTTCTGCTTTTTGAGTTACTAGTATTTTTTGAAAGATAGTGTAACTGGCATTAATGTAGCAAAGAAAGATAAAACCTGACCCTCTTCCACTGGTGTTTCATAAATTTTAAATGGTCCCTTGTATAACTCTTTTGGAGTATATTCTAATACCTGTTTTATCATTCTAGGTAAAATATCTTCTTTTTTTCCCTTTCTAAGCCTACTGGTGTCAATAACATTTGCGAGAGGGTTGTAGGTGAGAGTCACAAAGAAGTCCATGTTGAGCCTCTGCTTCACATGTCAAAAATCAGGAAAATTCATAAATGGAAATTCCAAATGGAACAAGAACTCAAACTATAATGTATAATTTAAAAGTCTAAAAATTATTCATAGTTTTCAGTAATTTAGATGTGCCTGTCTAGGGAGTAGAAAATAAGATAAATAGAGATATGGGAACAAGGTATGTTATGTAGTATCACGTTACTTCAGTGAACAGTGAATACAATCTAGTCAAATAAACTTCTTTTTCTCTTTTTCATACCACTCAAACCAAAGGAAACTAGAATCAGTAAGGGGAATGTAAATAAATTAGAGAAGCCTCTCAAAAGAAAACTCAGAGCGTGAGGTTTTTCTAAGAGAACCAACTCAACATGTTGCCTACCTAAATCAACAGAACCACCTGCCTCCATTTGGGATCCAGGACTAAATTTTGTTCTTGAGTCTGTGTGTTAGTCAGGCTAATTGCCCTTCTCAAGTGCAACAGGAGAAAGCTCCTAACATTAATTACAGGTAATTCCTCTGATCTCTCAGATGTAAGGGGAAAGATTTGGGCTTGAATTCCCTCCTAAGACAATCAAACTCTCATTAGTTAAGATCATTGAACAAGGCTGTGGAGTATTTTGGCATAGATCTCTCATTCTCACCTTGCAACAATTGTTTGTTTTTGTAGTGAGTGGATTGTCTTCAATTATTGCTGAAATAAGCAGGTGTCTTCCTAGTCTTTTTCATGTGACTGTCAGTGAATGACAGCATCTCTTTCTATAGCCAAATAAATACTGTGTTATGGAAAATAAAAATATGTCAGCAGGGAAAAATTAAAATCTTAAGTTATAGTATGTTATGTCTGTTGCTGGACCTGGTTTAAGTTGTTTTGCATTAATTAATGTCTTTAAAGCCCCTGGTCTCCTACAGGCCAGATGCTTATTGCTAGGTCAAATCTGACAGCTTGCTCTTTGCTGACCTTTCAGTTGAACTAAAACTAGTTCCATGGTGTCCCTCTCAGTTCCATCCCTTAAAATGAGTGAAAGAAGGAAAGCAGCTCTTTCATGGATATCACTGAAGATTAGACAGAAAATAAAAAGAATTGTGATTCATTAAAGCCATAGTGTAGCAAAAACTGCTAGCACACTTTCCTGTTGGAAACATAGGTTTCATTCTTAAACATCTGAAAAAATAATAAGTCTTATTAAGCAGATGTGATAAGGAAATAAAGTAGATTGATAGGAAGCTAGTGATAAGAAAATAAAATAGATTGATAGGGAGCTAGTGAGAATGTGAAAGAAGTACTGCATGTATAACTCGGATGAGATGAATATTATTTTTATAGATTTTTTGTAAAAAAAAAATGAATCCAGAGCCTGGAGTAACAACTATTTCTTTTACCAATACTATAGCTGTATGTATGTTGTATTATTATGGGTTTTTTTCCCTTGAAAAAACAGTTAATTATTTTGAAGGAATTTTTGTGGACAGGATTGTTGCTGTTGTTTACTCAGTACACTAAATCTCAAACCCTGTATCTACACTTGGCATAGCCAAATTTTTAAATGTTAAAAAGAGTCAACAACCTCCAATATAAAAAAAAGTAATAAAAAATTTAAATGTATTTATCAATTCAGATTTTTGGAGTATATTTCAGTTTCTTAAGGCACAGTCTCCAGATAATTTCAGATATTATTTTATTAAAACCTTTGACTTATATCTCCAAGCCCTTTAATAAAGAGAGGTATATGAATATTTAAATTTTCAAAAAACAAGTAACCTTTCAGTTTTCATTAAAACAGGACCCTCACTCCTTGAATCATCAACTTAATGGAATCTACCTATTCTAAGAAATAAAGAGAACCCAAAACACTCAGCTATTTACTCAGATTTCAGGATTCAAGGCTCTTTTTTTATGTTTAAATAGAGATACTTCCACTCTAAAAGCTACTTGCCATGAATTACGTTTTCATCTTACAGATTATCTAGGCAATAAACTTTGAGGCTCTTGGGCTCTCTGAACTCAAGCAGACAGACCACAGAAATTGAGATTAAGTAAAAATGGTGATGTGGCACTGCTTATTAATTGAGAAGGATTCCAAAGCTATGGCATCACAGAAAGCACAGACTTATAACAGAAGAACACCTAGCACTTTTCTCTGTCTTGATTTGCTGTATCACCAAAGGTCCTTTTAACAAAACTGAAATGCTAAACCAGCTGGGATAATCTGTTTTGTTCAGTTGTACACTTTAAAACCAGGACAGATTTAGAACTGAAATTGACTTAAAATGCAGAACTCCATTCTGGCTTTCTCTGAATGAAAGGTCAGACTGCAGGGTAGCAGGTCAGTTTTCTGCCTTTTCCCTTTATTCTGGTAGCTTGAGGGTAGCTTGAGGATTGTGCTAGAAAACACCTTGTCTAATCAAAATGCTTAGAGCCATTTTGTTCACACTGCTTGGAGGGAAAATGAACAACTATTCTAGCCTCCTTTTAGAAAACCATTAATTAAATCATATTTCTGGAAACTTTAACAAGTTTTATTCATTTCACAGCCCAGCTGCACCTTGCACTGACTTAATGAGATAGGTATATATGTATATACACATATAGGTATTTGATAATTTGTTAATAAGGAAATATGAAGAACTCATGCCAGGAAGAATCAAACCAGAATTTGCAAACTGGAAGGGTAAAAGGGGAGTCCCTGAACACCATAGCACTCTTATACCTACATGTGGCAGCATCAGAACACTATATAAGCATCAGGAAAGTAAAGTATGAGCAAAAGTAAGAACTTAATGGGCACATGGTTCATTTGTCTACTTTGCAATGTCAACCTCAAGAGTGCCGTGGATCATCTGTTCATACTTCCTGCAGATGGCTTTCCTGCCTTTACAGGGCATTTGAGAAAGCTCTTTTAAGAAAAACACCCATAGTACATCATCTGGGAGTGCAGCTGTTATCCAGAGAGAAGTCAGGTAGGAAGATGAAAGAAGAGGAGGAATAAATCAAAACCAGCCTGCTTGTGACACTTATCACATCATGCTCATTTCTCTTTGCTGCAAATTTTAACATCTATAGGAATGGAGAGGATTATGTGAAGTGCAAAGATTCCTTGTGGATGTTACCACAAGGACATACATTCTGGAGTATTTGGACTCTCTTTTTCAGTCAAGACATTTAATATAGTCCTTTTAGTATTTGACAGTACAATGTGTACAGGATCAAAAGAAAACTCTTGTGTTTAACACTTATAAAATTGTGTTAGACAAACAATGCTTATGAATAACTGCTTTAATGCAAAGAAATTCTCACTCTTTCAGTTTCTCCATCTCACTGTTTACAGGAAGGCAAACTGCTGCCTGTATATCTGAAGGCTCACTTGGACACAGGCTCAGGTGGGCTGGTTGAAGACCTTGTTTTAGAAAGTTCGGAGGTAGTTATCAGCAACAAGACTACTGACAAAGCTTTGATAGGGTGATCTTTACAATTATTTAGAGTGTAAATGAACAAAGGATTTTTTCACAGAACTTCCTTTAGCTTTGTTTTCTAGGTTCATTCTGCCATAGAGCAACTTCTGAGCTGTGTTCAGCTGGGTGTGGCACAGAGATCCTCAATTAAACACACTTTTGACTACTCAGAACAGTTTGGAGTAGCAGTAGATGTATCCATGTATATACTGGATGTCAAGCCCAATGAAACCATAGATAAAGTACTTTCTGTAGCAGCCACTTTTCAGGTTGCTATTTATGATGTCCATAATAGTTATAGAATTATCTAGGTTGGGAGACCTCTAGAGGTTATCCAGTGCAACCCTCTGCTCCACAGAGATCAAGTTAAAGAAGGTAACCTTCTTGTACAAGGAATATGAATTCTTTGACTCCTCTGAGCAGCCTGTTCCTGTGTTTGACCAACTTTATGGTAGTTTTTTTTCTTTTTTCTTATATCTACTTGAAATTTCCTATGTGTTAGCTTTAATCACTTGACCTGCTCTTATGCTTTGCCCCTCTGGTAGCAGCCTTCTCCAGGCTGAACAACCCCAACTCTCTCCGCCTGTTTTCATAGGAGAGGTGTTCCCTCTCTTTGATAATCTTGTGGCCCTTTTCTGGACTCAGTCCAGCAGATCCATGTCCTTCTTATGTTCAGAGACCCAGAGCTGGATGCAGAATTCCAGGTAGGGTCTCACAGGAGCAGTGCACTTTCTCTGATACAGCGAATATAGTTGTCTTGGTTCACAGAAGGATCTGCTCCATGATCTTGCCAGGCTCAGAGGCAAGACTGAGTGGTCTGAAATTCCCTGTGTCTTCCTTTTTCCTCTTTTTAAAACTTTAGGTTATTTTTCCCCTTTTCCAATTAGTGGGAATTTCACCAGACTGCTGTGACTTCTCGAAGATGATGGAGAGTGGCTTAACCACTTCGTCAGCAAGTTCTCTTAGGTCCCATGGACTTCTTCACCTCTCAGTGTTCTCATGTCACCTTAAATATTCTCAGACCTGATCTTCTGTTGCAGTGGGTGCTTCTGCATTCTCCCAGTTCCCACCTATGGCTTCTGTGACTTGTGTGGTGCAGCTGAAACCCTTGCTGGTGAAGACCAATAGAAAAAAGTAATTGAGTACCTCAGCCTTCTCCATATCCTGAGTTATCAGATCTCTTATATCTTACTGAAAGGGGGTCACATTTTCCCTGGTCTTCCTTTTATCACCACCATACCTGTAGAAGCTTTTCTTGTTACTTCTTCTTCATGTCTTTTCACAGAGCAATTTAAATTTGGTTTCTGATGAAGCCATCTTACTCTCTGGAGTGGCTGGAATTCCTTTGTGCTGCTCTTCTGCAGCAGGTGCCCTCCTGCTGATTCTGTGATCCCTCTCTAGGCTCTGGCCATCTGCAGCTGGTACTGGCATCAAACTGACAGGAGTGGGATGAACTGAGCTCCCCTTCTTTGGCAATTTTAGTTTAAAGCCCTCTTTCCCACTTGGCAAGCCTATGACCAAAGATGCTCTTCCTCTATTTTGGCAGAGGATGATTCAGTGAAAGTCACTATTGCTTTATCTCCACACATGTAAAGTAATACCTAATCAAATAATAGAGTCATTATTCTTTCAGTATATTTCTTAGGATACTTTGGCTGCAAGGTGAGGAAGCCAAGTTATATAAACAATTTTATATTCCTTTCCTTGATGTGATAACATGAGCCAAATAAAGTCTCCAAGAGTGTAACTAATGAATCTATCCCTTTCATGAGCAGCTGCAAGTTTGACATTTTGACTGAGAGTCCCAAACTGCTATTATCTGCCATTTACAGTGGAGGATAAGTACAGTTTAAACGGTTGAAATACATGATCCGCTAACTAATAGAGAAAGAACATATTGCTGCAAAGAGCTAAATATTAGTAAAATGCAAGCTAATTGCATGGTGTTATAATTCCTTTGTATTTCAGTCCAGGAGTGATGGAAAAGACACATTGCTTGGAAATCTATTTAGAAATTGTCATGTATCTCCAAATCCAATGTCATTGGATAAAAGTGTGCATTAAATATACAAAAAATATATAAATTGAAATAGATTCTGTTTTCTCTAAAAATTTGAGGAGATCATCTCAGTTATCTAAACAGGAGAAAAGTTAGAAGAGGGAAAATATGTAAATTAATTGCATGAAATTTAATACATTGTAGGTGTCCTTAGCTGTGACTTCAATGAACATACTACAGGCATGATGAATAATACATATTACATATAGTATATTGTAGTAGTAGTGTCGTATTGTGTGTGAAATCTGTGGTTCTTATTGTAGGGAAATGATGCCAGTACTTCTTCCTTTTTGTTTCTCAAATGCAAATTGCTATAGGCCAGAGGAAGGGAACATACATATATCAAATCATTTTTCTGTCTTTTTATAAATACCATTTGGAAATGTACTGTCAGCAAGCATTATAAGCAAGTAAACTGCCTTCAATTTATTGAGGGTTTTGTGTGTTTTTAGGAAAAGCAATGCTGTACACTATTTTAACAGAAATAGAGTTTCACAGATGTCTGACACCATCACCAGCTTCTCTGTGGTGACAGAAGCAATCAGCTTGCCTTTAAGGTTTGGCTAAGAGCCTAGGTTAGAAAAGGAAGCTTCATTTTATTTGGTGCCCCTATATAAGAAATATGAGCTTCAAGATACACCTTGGAGTAACAACAAACTTGGACTCTAATGGATTTTTATGGAAAGATCTGAAATCACTGAAGCATTCCAACACTGCCAACAGCAATGTTGCACTTGGGCAGACTGATCCCTAACTTTGGTATCTCTGATGATCAGAACTCTAGCATGAAAGTGTAAGCCAAGGAAGTGATGATTTCCAATAATATTCACATGAAAAAATGCTTTATGCTTTATTGAAAGCAGCAGTCCACTCTTCATCTGTAAGTGCACAGATTCAGGTTAGATAGCCTACTTTTACAATAAGTGGAGGGAGAGGTATCTAGAACCAAAATTTTTAAAATATGGATACGTGTAATTAAATTCTAGCTGTTTCTTTCTTCTGGATCTTCTTTTGTTTAATATGACGGGAATCAAAGAAAGGACAAACTTTTCAGTTCATAACATTACAACCAGTCCAAATCTTTCGCAACTGAGGGCAGTAAACTATATAAAGAAAAATGTGTTTTCTTACAGTTCTATTCTCTAAGCAGGAAAAACAGTGTAGAAGGAAGCAGATACAACAAGCACCCTGATATTTTCAAATAATTAGAAAACAGTAGATTTGCAATTTACAGAACTAAAATTTTGCTTTTTCAACCCAATTTGTCATTCTTAGCTATAGATACTGGAACAATTTATTAAATGCTGTCACCAAGGGACAGATCTATACCCTCTCTTGTCTACATCAAGGGTCTGTTTGTAGGTTTTTGGAGGTGTTATCTGTCTGGTAAACTAGGTCTTCAATTATTTACTATTGGAGCTATGGAAAGTACTTTTAATCAGTTTATTGACTGAAGGTTAACAGAACTGTGATGGAAATAACAGCTTCTTTAGTCGTTGCTCCCACTGTGTAATTAAGGCAGGAGGAGGTGGGCACACTGCTTCACCTGTGAAATCACACTGAAAGAAGGGTGGAACTGCTCACACTGTTTACTAAATAATCTGTATGGATTCTGCTCTTACTGCATGCCACCCAGTTTAATGTTTTCACACAGTTGCATTTCAGCTTTCGTTTTCACTCTTAGAAGAACAGATTTTTTTTTTTCTCATTTTAACCACATGTGATTCTTCTAAAATGGTTCCATCATTGAGTTCTAGTGGAAATACATCTATTTCAGCTCTTCCTAGTACTTTTAATTGACTGAGTGTTGTCAGTGTCATTAATACCATAAAAAAACCTTCTTTATGTCATTATGACTCGATTTAGAAGTGCTGACCAGTTAAATTTAACAGCAATAGGAGTTATCACACTAAATGTTCAAAATAACACCTTCCATTATAACTCTCTTTATCATTACTGATGACTAACTTAGGTTAATCAACCTCAAATATTCTCTCAAATACAAACAAGTATTTCTTGTTGAGCATGCATGATGTTTTTATTAAGATTTCTGGACGGATGAAAAATAGACAATGTGATAAATTACAGGAATGGTCTGCCCAGGGAGGTGATGGAGTCACCATCCCTGGATGTGTTTAAAAATGATTGGATGTGACACTTGCTGCCATGGTTTTGTTGAGGTGTTAGGGCATGGGTTGGACTCGATTTTGAAGGTCTCTTCCAACCTGATGATTCTGTGATGTAGGAAATGTAAGAAAATATTGTGATTATGTTGTTGAGTTGGTTCATGACCTATATTCAAGAGAAAAGTAGCTATGTTAAGTTATGACAAAGCATTTGTTTCAAAAATTTTAGTTATGGTCCATTAAAAAATACTTTTTCAATGGACTGTATGTCACTTCTGTGTTTAATTTATCAGGAATTATCTAGTTCTTCTCTTTTGAATTTGGTTGATGAACAGGGACCAGACTGCATATATAGAATAGTTTGTGGAAGGAAATAAGGAATACTGCATTTAGCACACTGGTGTGGTCAAAATATATGAATAAGGATTAAAAAGCAAAGAGTCCATATCCTATCTCTTGTAATGCCAATATGAGTAGTAGTGTCAAGCTTCAAAATAAAGAGAAGATAAAAAATAGGAACAAGACTGCAGTGTAAATACAGAAAGTTAGAACAGTGATTAGCACGGGGAATATGGGTGTGTTTAATAGTCAAACATGTGATATGGGAAAGACAAGGTGAACAAGGGCCTAGCAGACACACCATTTGTCCCAAAGAGTTGGTTGACACCTACTATAAAATGAAGTCAAAACAAGATCTAAAGTCTGCAGCATAACGTTTTTGATATTACGAAGCTGATTTAAATATTTAGTATTTGCCACACAAAGAGATTTCATGGTGGCTGGGAAAAAAGTTTAGGTCTCTTACAGTTCAGGTGAGGAACTCTACAATTCAATTTCATGAGGTTGATATAAGTCATTGTGAACATACTTGAAATTTCTTTTATTGGCTGTTATACCTTTTATAGAAGAAAATAAGGAAAACTTATCTGCTTTCTCATTTGACAGATTATATTTTGGAAACTTTTTTGACTTAGATATCTAGTATGTTACAGGTTTTTCCCTGAATTTTAAAATATTAAACTAAGGCAACTTAAAGCCTGCTTACTGAATATGGTGAGGTTTTGGAGGTTTTTTTTTTTGTTTTAAAATTAATGGCATTCATTAAGAATGACTGAACTTCTATGCTTACTTCTAAGCTGAGATCCTTCTTAAGTAGAAGTGTTTCATTCACTTTCAAAATGAAGTTCATGTTCAAATTCTGGAATAAAATATATGAATTGTATTTTAAATAGAGCAGCCAAAGGATTTTTTTATTATTATTAATCTTATGATAACTTAAGATTTGTGTACTTTGTTATGCTAATTGAGATGAGTTCAAAATTTCAAGGATCTGCCCATTAAAAACTCAGTTTTGCAGTTTGGATCAATCATATTTCTAGCTATGAAATACTCACAAATGTGTTTTCCAAAGTTTCTTGACATAAAGATTCATTAATTCAAAACCAGCTTAAGACTCATGGGTTTTTCCTACTTTTTTCCTGATTACCTTTTAAGATATTTGGTACCTGTTACTACTCTCCTCCTATTCCTAACACAGTGTCTACTTAAAAGAATCTCAAGTGGGGTTTCTTTCTCTTCTAAATTTAATTATCTACATAAATGCTTCAGGAGAAGTTCAGGAACATGACTCAGATGATCCGTTTAGATGTCTACACTACTGTGAGGTGAGCCACAACTCACCTAAAAGCACTAATTCTTCCCATGTACTGTAAAGATAATCAAGATGGATATAATAATAGGATATAATAATAATAATAATAATCTAGGATTGATGTTTTCTGGGTTTGATGTATAAGGACAGGTGAAATTACCATTTAACTCTAGGAGTACATTTTAACATGGAGGCTTTTGCTCACATTCCAAACTTGCTCTTATGAAAAAACTTGTCCAGTTGTGTTCTCTGCCTCTAACCTCTAAAACACAGGAATCCAGGTAATTTCAACCCATTTTGACAGAAAGGCAAAAGGGTTTAGGATCCTGAAAATTTGGTGAGTATTGTCAGCTTAGTAGAGGAGTAGTTGATGTTAGTAGAGTTGGTGCCCCTCCTTGACGAAAATGTAAGAAAACGTCAGCCACTTAAAGTTGGGGGTGGGTTTTGAGCAGTGACTAGATGTCAAAATTAGATTATTTATAAACATAGACTAGTCAGAACACACACAGTTTCCTGTCATTAGTGTGGTGGTAAAAAGGGAAGGAAAGGACTTTATGACACAAAAATTGAGTTTAGGGAATAAAATGCACACATTCTTAGGAAACTATCATCATTAATTCCACTACTCACAGAAAATTTATGTTATACAAGAAGAAAAAGCCCTTAGTTTATGTAATTTAAGAAGTAAAATGCTTTTGCTGATATATGATATTTGCATTGGATAATTACTAGGAACTCCACTGTCAGTAGAGCCCTTTTGCTGACAGTGTCTTGACCTAGATGGGGATTTCTGTACTGGTATATGTATTTCCTGGGTAGGCTGAGGATGAAAAACTCTTTTTTTTCAGTTTTTAAATAATTAGTCTCCTTCTACATATCTTTTGTCAAGTATTTGTGTCTTGACTGCCTATGCTGTTTTACTTTGATGTGCATTATATCTATTAATAGATTTTGACAACAGTTTAAAGTGCTTTTTCAGAAGAAAATGAAATTGTTGTTCAAAATACTAATTATTAATTTTCAATAATGGATCATTTAAAGCTGGTAGTCTACCTGTGTGTGCACATAGTCATATATAGACATACATACATGGAGATATATATATATGTAAAAATACATATGTGTGTGTGTGTGTAAATACAATAAAAAGTGTCAAGTTTTTTTTTGTCTTGTCTGCTGTCTTGCCTCATGAGAGCAAATGATGTCTTAATCTGTTTTTAGACATAGATTATCCAGGAAGGTAGCATCCACCTGAAAGCAGACTTGCTCCCTTGTGTCTTAACTGCACTCATTTCATTGTAAAAATGTAAAAGATAAGACCTCATTTAAGTTCTACACATTTTTAGCCCCTTTTACTCAGTCCTGGTTTGAGATGAAAACAAATGTTTAACTACTGTGAATTTCCTTTGGCATGCCAATATTCAGTATTCAGGTTATTTCAAAGTCCTTGGCTGTCCCTGGAATGTTTGATAATTTTTTTCTTTCCCCACACACTTGTATCTAAATATGTCTTTTAAAAATACTGTAATTATCTTTTGATCTTTTGATCTTTTCTTATACCAAAGTTTGCTTTTAAAAAAAACCAAAAACCACCTGTCCTACTCTCTTGTATTTCTTCAATCCTTCTGGAATGCAATCCCTGATTTTTAGAAGATACTGACTCATGCATATATAAAATGCCACGATGTAGAGCTTCCCTTTCCCTGTGGCTGTCAAGTCTCAGGTCATATGGTCATCTGGCATTTGTGTGCTGTTGTTGAACCTTATCATTGTTTCACGTCTGCTCAGTAAGACAAAGGCACTGCCTGGCTGTTAACAGTTAAACATGTTAAACAGAGTTCACAGGGCTGCAGTGGCTGCACAAAATGGAACGTATATATTGGTACTTAGCTGTAGTACAGAAATGTGCAATAAAATTCATAACTGTGAATTTTACTCAGTTTCAGAAACTGATGTGAATGTAGGGACAAAGGCATGTCTCACTACTTAGATAATAAGGATGCACTGAAACAGTCATGTAGAAAACCTCTTTTGAGATTTCTTTTAAATTAATATTATAAGTAGAGTAAAAAAAGTATGTTAATATTCTTTCTGTGTACTTTAATCTCTTTTATCTTCTTTTCTGACCATTAAGTTATAATAGGAAGAGTTTTCTTAAAAGGTGGATCAAATTTTTCATATGAATTCATCCTAAGTTTTCAAAGTGAAAATGTGTTTGAGAAGACAATTACATATTTCTTCCTTAGTCAAGAACTAAATATTTATATATGTTATATATATATATATTTATATATTTGTACAATATCAGATTGAAGAACTACATTAACTGGAATTCTGGATACTTGCAGTACTGTTGTACAAGTACACTAGGAGCACAGTAGCATAATTTAGTTTTTCTAAATGCATATTCTAAGCACTATGTACTAATGGATATAAAGATAATTTGAATTCTCTGTTATATTATTCTTCCATATATGTTTTAATTGTTTCCACTGTTAGTCTTTTCTTTTAGCATCTGCCTTTAAATGATCTTCATGAATATGTGATCACAAATTTCCTTTTTTCTTTTTTAATTTGTTTATGCATCTCTTTATGTCATGTCAGTTATGTCAGTTATGTTATGTCAGTGATGGAATAAAGTCTAGAAATAACATGTTTGTGGTAAGTCCTGTTAAAGAACTTGGCAGAGCGTCTTTCCTAAACTATCTTTTCCTGCTGCAGGACACTGGAGATATCTGAAGGAGTATTGAGGAAGATAGAATCATGGTCTCTAAGACTGATCAAATAGTGGAAAAGGTTGCTCAGAGAAGTGGTGAAATCTTCATCCTTGAAAGCATTAAAAATCTGACTGGGAATCCTGCAGCTGTGGGTGCTGCCACTGCTTTGAGCAGTGGGTTGCAGTGAGTCTGCAGTGGGTCTGCAGTCTCCAGAGATGCTCTCTAACTTCAAATATTCTGTGGCTCCGCAACTGTGGTGAGCCAAGAAAATGTCAGTTTTGTCATGTGCACAGTGCAGAGAGTTTTGTTTTCATGCTGAGAAGAGTGCTAGTATGATCCCACCCTCTAACTAGAAAGGAGGGAGTTGGAAGAACAGTGGTTATGTTTCTGGAATGCCAAAGTAACAACTGAATGTTCAAATGTCGGCTGCCCCTTTTCCATGGGTCTCTGTGGTTAAAATATTTTTTAAAGTTGACCTTATGGATCAGCAAGAGATGATCTTTATCATGACCCTCACTTCTCTAATCTACTTACCCTTTTTCCCCTGGGAGCAGAGAAAGAATAGTGCACTGTTTTCTATATTTCTCTCTCTGAAAAAATTCCCTTTACTTAGAGAGGAGATGAAACGTTTCTGCTTTTCTTGCATCTTCTAGCACCGGTATCCCTTTCTGCTTCTTTCATCCCTCAGAGTGTCTCTCTTTCTCTTCTAGTGCTTAACAGAAAACACCTACCTCATTCAGTTATCTAATCGAGGGGCCCTTCCCTACTTCCAACATCCAACCCTTTTTTTTTTTTTTTTCCATTTACTTTGTTAGTGAATGCAGTCTCCACAGACTTTTTCTATCTACTCTGAATGCTGGTGTTATCATTTTTGCCTAGTGGAGGGAAAAAAAATCCCCAAACCACGCATGCTATTCCTGCGCTGGGACATACTCCAAATTATGGAATTCCTTAGCAAAACTCCAGGAACTCTATTCCACCTCCTTACCTCCCACACTGGGCACACTCTGAAAATCTTTGTAAAATAAAAATTTTAGGAAGAAATAATCTCAGCCTAGATACACTGATAAAAACATGCTTTACTCATGTAGGTAAACTACCTCATATGTTTAAACTGACTCAGTTTTACTCAGTCTTGCTACTGTAGCTGTTATTGATACTTTCCACAAAGCTTGTGCTCATTTTTCTGTAACATTTTTTTGTCTGAGACTCACTTTCTCCTAGTCTTTCTGATGAAAGCAATATTCTTAGCATTGCCTTAAATAGCAGTATGGGATTTTAGATTATTCTTACTGTAGGTGGTGTCATGCATTTTTAAAATCACTATTTTTTAAATGAGAATTTAAAATTGTCCTAGCACAGGGGGGTACTTGGTTTACAATTTGTATGGACATATTATTTGAAGAAAAACTGCCCTGCTGTAGTTTCAGAGGTGAGCTGCAGAATCCTGTACTAAATCTCAAATAGGGTGTAAATGTACAAGTGGTGCCCAATAGTCAGTATTGGTGCTTGCACCTGAAATATACTTCTCCAAATCAGTTGAAATTGATCCTGAAGGTTTGTCACCAACTCTGGTGCTTAGAAGCTGTCTCCTAAGTGATCTGGCTTCTAGCAGCAGGCAGCTAGGTTTACACCAAGGTACTGAGCAGTTCAGATGTACATTTTTGTCTCAAATGTTCTGGGTCTTTTCTCCCAGGCAACTAGCAGTAGCACAAGAAGAAACAGCTTCAAGTCATGCCAGAGGAGGTTCAGGATGGATATTAGGAAAAAATTCTTTACTGAAAGCATGGTTAAACATTGGAAAAGGCTGCCCAAGGAAGTGGTGGAATCACTATCCCTGGATGTGTTCCAGAAATGAGTGGTATGTTCTTAGTGTCTTGGTGGAATTATGTCAACAGTTGGAGCTGATGGTCTTGGAGGTCTTTTTCAACCTTAATTGTTCCATGATTCATTTGAAGCCTGAGAGAAAGTGTGCAAACTTGGCTCTACAGTTTGTTTTTTAGAGCGGTTGCGTAGGAAGGATGCACAGTTTTTGACAAGTTACACAAGTTAGATTGGGATACATAAATTCTGCATTGAGACAATGGACTTTCAAAGGTAACAGGAAGTGCACTGCAGTTCTGCTTTCTGCACCATCTCTGGGGCTGTTCTTTTCTATTTTTCTTTGGCACAAACACAATTATTCCAGTTCTCAGTTGTTCACAATTCTTCACTCAGTGTCATCCATTACAGTCAGTCTTTCCAAATCTGAAGGATTAATCACATTTCATTTTCTTCTAGGTTGTGGGTAACAGACTATTACTGTTCTTCTTCAGTAATACTTTAAAGTATATGTTGATTTAAATAATCCTAGCGTATCTATAATTTAATTTTTTGTTTCTTTCCCTGTTTTCTTTTTTTCCACTACCCACCAAGTCTCAGTATCAAGCCTATTCTATACTGATAGTTTTGAACAGTAATTTTACTTGGGCAGTGGGGAATCTAGCTGTTCTTACCTAATTGCAGTTTCATTTTTGATAATTTTCAGTTTGTCCTGCTTTTTTACACATCCTGTCTTCTTGGGGTGATTAATAAATTCCATCTCTCTAGGGCTTATGTAGTTGACTGGGCAGTAAGTAATATTTTATCACTTTCTGACCTAACTATTTTCTCCATAAGTCTGTTCCACTAGAAAGAGGAGGAGATGTTTGAAATGAATGAAAAGCATTAGAAAGATACTTACTTGAAGTATAGAAATATTACAGGAAAAAAAGGACAGTGTTACAGCTGTGTCTTTCCAAATAAGGAATCAGATCCATAACACCCTAGGAAATGGAGTTCTCATGTTCTAATAGAATAAAAAGTGATTAAAACCTAGTCCAGTTTTTAAGCCAATTATGTTTCTAACACATTTAGTTTTTTGATTTTGAAAGTCTTGTATGTTTTTAAGTATCTGAATGTTTTTTAATGAATAAAAAATAGGATTATTAATTGAGAAGAGACTGATTCCCTTACTGGTGCACAAAGAAAAATGTCTTAGTTTTTCTTAAAATTTGTTTCTAATGCCTATTCTTTTCAAGAGATAGAATCAATTTTTTCCAGGATATGATTTAATAAAACCATGCCATTTCAATATTGTTTACTGAGCAGCCAGAGGAACATGTGTATTCTTTACAGTGAAAGGATGGATAAGTGTTCAAAAATAATCTACATAATTTTTTTATGAAACAGGAAAATTATGATAAACTTTTTCATGCAGGTTGCTAAAACAATCTCATCAGGAAAAATTTCTTTTGACATGGAAAGAATGAAGAAGGAAATTACAGAAATGAAGATGCACATTTAAATATATTGCAGTTTGAAACATTTCAATTTGCATGCAAATTGAATATTGAATAAAAAAATTATAAGCAAATTAAAGTGTAAGTCCTTTTATAAATTAGGAGAATGTGAAACAGCTGAAACACATTTTGCATGTTTCTCTGCATATATATTATGATTTTTACTACCACAAAAGAGTTTAGATTTAATTCCAGTAGGACATAAAATGCAGCACATCACAATATTATTGCAGGGCAGTTATTAACATTAATCATTATGTATATATTCTCCTTGATTTATTAAGCAGAAAGATGAAAGGAAAAAAATAATTTGAGGAACAAGGTCAAATAAAATAAAATCAAATCTGCTTTTGGAAAAAAATCAGCTGCATAAATATTAATCAAAATTAGTTTTAAACGTGTCTGCAAATTAGAGGAGATAAATTACATTGCCACTGGAAATTACATAATGAGAGCTGTTATGCAAGGGAATGCCTGTGTCACTGTATTAAAAATTATACTGCACACTGCCTGCTTTTATCTGTCTATCATTAAAATTCATGTCTATTGGCCAAGTTGTTAATAACAAACTCTCTTATTTTTGGATTAAATACTAATTTGTTATAGCAAAATGAGTGCCCCTATGCACTCTTTTAAGTCTATTGGAAATTTTTATTTACAAGTATTGAAAAATAATTGAACATAAGAATTATTAATCCCTTCCAGAGAAAGAAAATATTGCTTAACATTTCTTCACAAAGTTGTTTTTTTGTATAAAAATACAGTAACCTTATTGATATCAAGAGGAGGCATACATGTGAGAAGGACAAAAGCATTTCTAGTTGATTGGCAAGATTTCATGATGAGATTTTGTTATGAGAATTTTAATTGGTAAAGTTAATTGGTAGTTAGCAATCCACCCAAAATTATAAATTAATTTACTGTGAACTTATATTTGGAGCAACAATATGGATATTTTTAACGTGATCATCATGTTTTATACAATGTCCAAACACTATCTCGCATTTAGGTCTTCAGTCTTTTGTCTTCTGGCTTTAATTAACTTTGGGTTGCTCTTTGGCTGTCTGTGTTTCAACTGTAATACGAAGAAATGCATTTGTGAGGTTAAGTGAAGGGAAGAAACAATTACAAAAAAAAACCCTGTTACATTTATGAAGACAAAAGCCATTTCCAAATATGCAGTCAACACTGATGCCGCAATTTATTAAAATGAATGAAAAAATTTATTTTGAAAATAAATTTCAAACAGAGCTGGCTTGGTTTTGCTGCTGGGTGTTTGAAGGTTACCAAACTGCATCTGCTGCCTTGCAGTTTGTTTAGTGCAGTGTGGCATGGACTCTTACCCTGAAGCCTCCATGGAAGTGCCTGGGTATCCTCTTGCAGAATCCTGGTAACTTTGGTCTATGAACTAGAAGGAGAATCCTCATGTCAAATGCTAGGAAAGGCAAGTTCCAAAGTGAAAGGAGAGAAAACCCTGAGGTTTCCGGTAGTAAATGTGAATTATAGAACTGTCAAGAAAGATTCCAAGAAAAAAAATGAGCAAGGAGATCTGAAAAATGAATTCAACTGAAAACTAAGTGTAACATTATCACTTTAATATTTCTATGGAGTTTCTTCATTTTGTGTTATATTTTTCTTTTCACAAAACCATAAAAAAAAAGTTGTTTTTTTTTTCAAACATGCCATACCTGGGTATATACTATGAAGTTCTCGTGAAAATCTTGTACTTTCAGAAGGAAGTCTGACACAAATGACCTTCTATGTAGCTGACAAAACTAGCTTTACCAATACAAGAATTCAAATAAATAACACCTAAAAATAAGCAATGAAAGGAGAAACTGTAAGCCAGAAGTATGGATTGAATATTACTTTGGAGACTTTAAGCGTTGTCTAATTTTTAGGCATATGGAAATCCATACTTTCACATTTCATTAACTACTTTCAAATATTCTTCACACTCAACATTCCCTAAATGTTGATGAGCCTTTTTTATGTGTTAGTGCTTATAGTGATAGTTTATATTTGCATTTAACTTTAAAGCAGTGACTACTTAGTAATTATTGTAATATGTTATTGTCAAAATGTATCATGTTTATGGAGCAAATATATAAAATAGTTGTCCTAATTATTCTTATCTTACCTTGGACTTACTTTTTGTGTTATTAAAGCAGACTTTCCTGCTTAAAATTGTAACAGTACAAAATAAATGGATTGGTTCACTGTCATGGTAAGATAATGAGTGTATTGCATCTTTCTGTAGCATGCCAGCAATAAAGTATAGGACACAATGTGATGTTTGATATTTTCTAGCTATTTGTGTGGGTGGTATTGTTTTAAAACTAACCTAACACCTTTCAACAAAATATGTAGTAAATGCTCATAGCTCTTGTAGCTTGAATTGTATTTGAAGCCTGTCTAATAGGAAGATTTTATGAGAATCCTATTGGACCCTAAAGTCCACTTCTCAAGACTAATAACAGTAAGGGAAAACTTCCTAAAGACAGTTCTACTAAAGTAGAACTAAAGACAAGCCAATACTTAGCAGAACTAGTTCAGGGTTTTCTCCATGCAGATCTCCCCATTTCTTAGGTTATTGCCTCTCAGATCCTTCTGTCTTGGAAACATATGTAACAATATACTGCAAGCAACGGAAATTAAATATATAATTGGTCAAGCCTTCTTCCTGCTATGTCAGATATTTTAATAGTTGATAAATACAAAAAAAGCCGTATTTTTTTTTTCCAACCAGATCTGTGTTTGTTAATTTTTATGTAGTTATCAAAATGAAACAAAAAATTACCAAGGGCAGAATAGATTGTGAACCTTTTATGGAACATTCTTTATTTGTACTTTTATGTTTGAGTGTGCAACTAGAAAATCTAAATGCTATTTAAACATAAAAAGACTATAATCATAACTTTAGAATCATAACCTAGAATCTATGTTGTTAATACCTAGATATTCTAAAATGTATCATCTAGAACTTTTTTTTCCTGAAAAATAAGCAAAAGTAAGCAGCAAAATAAAACAACAAACTATTCATTGCTAAATAGGTCTATGTATCATAACTATCTATGTATAAATAGAAAACATATAAATATATGAAAGAATCATCAGCAACTCTTAACAAAAAAAAATAAATATGAAGTTCTGTAGGGAAAAGTGGCAGGAAGAAACACATAGTTCATCTGTGGAACCTCTTAATGTAAATTCATCCATAGCAAGGTAGTGCAGGAGTCATGGTTTCACCCCAGCCACCAGCTAAGCACCACATAGCCACTTATTCATTTCCACCTGGTGGGATGGAGAAATGAAGTGAAAGAACAAAAAGTGAGGAAACTCGTGGGTTGACATAAATTTTAATAGGGAAAGCACTCCCTACTTCCCATTGATAGGCATATGTTCAGCCATTTCAGAACTGAAAATTTTGAAGATTATATTTTTGGGTGACAGCTGGTCAGAAGAGCAAATTCTTAGGTGTAATTTTGGTTAAAGATTCTATTTATATTACAGGAACCAAATGTCACATATAATTTTATAAGGAGGCTTTAATTCTGGTACATGTGATGAGGTGCGTATTCACCTTCAAAATGGTGCAATTGTTATTGATTGTTACTTATCTGATATTTATTTTCCTCTGGATCATGCCTAGCAAGAGACATCACCTCAGAATTTTGGGAGGAGGTTTATCTCTGCATGAAATAAATATTATCATCTCTTTATTCTTATTAAGAAATGGCTCAATTACAGATGGGGCTATAGTGCCAGCTACTTCCTGACTCATGACTACTGTGGAGAAATGAATGGTCCATGGTCGAAAAGGCACTTTAGGTTCTTCTTACTGCCTACACTTACAATGTCTGGTGTTGGTACTTTAAAGATGAGCCCATATCCAACATACCTACCTAGTAGAAGACATGTGATGTCTCATACAGTTAAGTATCGTGGTAGATTATATTGCAGGAGCTGTGTATTGTGCCTTAGAGTAGCAAAGAGTCAACTCTGGTGTGTTTCTTCTCATAGCATTATCTTTATATTGTTTTCTCCTAGTAGAGTGTGTGAAAAGGAATGTCAAAATTC
The DNA here is from genome assembly GCF_001522545.3 of Parus major. Taxonomy (NCBI): domain Eukaryota; kingdom Metazoa; phylum Chordata; class Aves; order Passeriformes; family Paridae; genus Parus; species Parus major. The sequence continues at coordinate 110,363,232 of NC_031769.1, forward strand.
TGGGCACCTCAGTTATGGGGCATATGGAGCCCTGCCTTGCTCTGTGCCATGGAGGTCTCCATTTCTAAGACAAAGGATAATTAATTTACAGGAGTCTTCCCAGGATTTTGAAGGAAGTCATTACTGTACAAGAATGATATTTCAAAGGCAGCAGAGTCTTCTGTGCAAGGATCTGTTAAGCAATGGACATCACCAAAATGAGTTGACACATCAACCTGAGTCACATAATTTAATTCCAAAATTTATTACTCTTAAAGTTCAAGAAATACAATAACATAACTACCATTAAAACACTGTTGATACAAATACACTTTCTGTGCCTATACATTACTTGAAGATGATTTCATGTTATCTTTGTCAGATCTGTTGTATGTTATAAAAATGAAGATAGAGATTCAAACAACTTTTGACTTCAGTAAAGCTGTTTCCAGGAAACAATCACAAAATCTACTTCCCTTCTCACAGTGACTGTCTGCTTTTGGTCTTAGTCTCAACTTCTCTCTCTCATTCTATCTGCCCTTAGTCTGAGGCTCTACAAATCCTTTATTCCTTCTCTCCTTAAGCACTGCTTCTCCTAGAGAAAGCGAGATCTGAGGATCTGTGCCTTTCTTGTGCTTCATCTCTTCTCCATATCTCACATCACTGTTCCAGATGAACGTCGCATCTGTCTTACACTCATCAGGCTTTCAAGAAACAGTTTATCAACTTCTAAAGAGCAAAAAAAAGTCCTTTGCTTCCTCCACCCCCTTTCACAACTTGCAAGATCCAGATAATTAGGAAAAAAAAAGAAAAAAAGAAAAAGAAAAAGAAAGAAATATTTCCATGAAAATATACTTCAATAAAATTATTGAACTCTTCATGCTAAAATAACAATGGAGCCACCCTTTTTCTCTTGTTAGGTTTTCTTTTTTTGGGTGATTAGCATTCCAATGAAATAAATTCAGAAGCAGTGTAGAAAGCCTTTTAAGAGTACTGCAATTCCTTTTGACCTATGTCTGGATCTTTGGCAGCAGTCAAGTGTTTAAGTTAGTCAGATGTGTGAAAGAAAGGTTTTTTTCCTTTAGAGGAAAACATTTGAAGTTTCAAACAAAAATATGCAGCTTAGCACTTCCAGTAGTTTTATGGCATTAATGAGAAAAATATAATTCTGTGTCAATTTTTTGTTCCATCATCATGCTGTGATAGAAATATCTAGTCCTGTACAGAAGATTAGGTCATGTGCCAGTGTTACAATCTCTGAACTATTTCATGAAGGAAAACTGTGTTGCTTCCTAAGAGAAGGACCCTCCTAAGAGGTTGATGGCTTATGTTTTTTTATTTTTTATTGTTCTTAGCATAAGAATATAGCTAACTTAGCATAAGTTCCACACAATTATTCAGATGTCTATGAAAAATGAGGGCTCATTTCCCCACAATTTTTCCTATTCCCCATCACAGGTTTTTCATAATTTATATAAACATTCACATCTAAAAAACTGATGCCAAATTGACCTTTATGATTTTTATCTTCAATAATTTTTTCCTCTGTGACTTAGCTGAAAACACATTATATTATCTCTAGATCCCCATCACTTATCTTTTTGTCTAATAACAAGAAATAATTCCATATAGATGAGAGGAGTCTTATCTTCCCTGAATAAAAATATTACAGAAGTAGGCTTTTTAAATTGGATTCTAATAGTTTTTCCATAGGAAAGTTTGTTTCGTGTTGTAATCTGGCTTTATAATTTTTCCCAATACTTTCAGTACTCTTTTTTTTTACAGAATTTATTCTGCTGTGTCTTATCACCTGTCACTGCATCATGGAATTAAATGCAACCACATTCTTCTCAGTAATTTGTAATCGCTTTTTTTTTGCCTCTGTTTATTTTGAGGACTGCCAAGTAGTTCAGTAGCTGATTCTGCGACTTGAATTTCATAAGAAGGCTGCTCTTCACCATGAATTATACTGTACAATGCAAAATTGGGTGTAAAATACATTGGCATTCCATCTACAAAATAAGATGAAAGTTTTGTAATGGGAAGTAATGCTCAGAGAGACCTGGAATGCACCTCACTGTCTAGCAACAGAAACAAATTTACTGCTGATAGTGTTGAAAAAGACAATAGCAAAGTAAAATTTCTGTTCTAATGCAAAAAATCAACTAGTGTTTATGTCACAATCAATCTGATTCAAGCTCCTTTAAATTATTTATTTATTTATCTATTCTTCCATTGAAAGCAATTTTTCAGGATTCGTCTGTAAATAGCAATGACTTGTGAGGCCTTATTTTATGAAAAGACTAGTTGAATGCTGCTAATGCAGTTGCTGGGGATAAACTGAATCACCAATAGAGAAAATATCACACTAGAGCCATTCAGATTACTCAGTATTTTGAGAGCAGGTCACTGAGGACTTTTCTCAAAGGTAAGACAGAAAGAGGTGGCTGACAAAATAGATAAATTTTTAGCTACTATTTGCTTGGTTCCCGAAATTTTGTTCAAAAGTTTCTGATTAAAATGAAGCTCACTGACAATTTCAGGAAGGTGGAGAGGAAAGAACACTGGATTAAGAAACATAAGATTCTCCCAGGGTTTGTTTATTTGGGAGGACAGTTAAAAAAGCCAGCCTTAGAAGGGGTAGAAAGAAGGATGACTGGAGATTTTCACTAACAGAGAATCATAGAATGGTTTGTGTTGGAAGGGACTTTAAGGATCATCTGTTTCCATCTCTCTGCCATGGACAGAGGCATCTTTCACTAGACCAGGTTCCTTAGAACTCAACTAACCTAATTTTAAACACTTCCAGGGATGAGACATACACAAGTTCTCTTTTAACAATTTCTATTAATCTAGGATGCTGTTTTCTCCCCTGTATATTACAGTGGATTTACAAGCTACAGTTTTGAATTTTTTTTCTGGCATACTTTATAGTTCTAAATAATATTACCATATTCTAATATAATTTGGGGCTTATCCTCTTCTGTTCTCTTCAGTAGTAAATAAAAAGAAAACAAAAATAAGGCATAAATGCCATCATTTTATGTCAAGACCATCTGCTACATAATTTTGAATTTATTCCATCTTATTGTCATTTCATTAGAAGAATGTAGCAGATGGTGTGGAACTATCACAGAAAGTACCTTAGTCTTCTTTTGTTTACAGGTATTCTAAAATATCTGTCTATAGATCACGGTTAACTAGATACTCTGTAGGAAATCAATAAAGTTAGGTGACTATAATTAACAATTAATGACTCATATCCCAATATCTTCACTTATTTTAAATTATAGAGCCTTTCCCAGTGGGAAATCCTCCCTGAAGCATTACCAGAAATGACTAAAAAGACTATAAAAGTTTCAGAATTTCCTCTAATAAACTATTATTACATTCACTCTCTTCCTTGTTCTGCGTGAAATCATCACTCTTAGAAACAAACAACATTATTTGGTGAAATTTAGTTTCATGTAAGTCTACATGTCTCCAGTTACCTTTGTGTAAAAGATTGTGCAAATAAAACCAGTGCCAGGAACAGCCGCTGAAAGAAGGAATTATAAAAAACAACATGGAATATTGACTACAAATTCTCCTTGAGTCTTTGTCCTCTGATGTTTTAATGAGAAAGTTATTCTGAAGTTGTGTGTGCTACATAGCCCTTGGCATTTAACTTAAATGCCCTAGTTAGAAAACCATGATCAATTAAGAGAGAGCGAAAGAAAACAAATTAATCACAATGAGATTCAGAGTTGCAAAATTAGCCCCTGGTCTTACCCCTTTTTTCAGGCAGAGCTCGTCTCAGTACAGAGTGATCTTCAGAAGACAAACCAGGCAGTGTCAGTGGCTGTAGGTGGGTGTCACCAATCCTTCAGAAGGATTTCTGTTAAGACAGAATGGGAAACAACATCACATGTCATTTGTATTTAGGCAAATCTACGTCAGCTCAGATTTTGAATCAAAGCTTTTATATTGCTTATGCAGTATAATTGTGTGTGCCCAATAACCAGGGTAAATCTTGCAGGGGTTATGATTTAGTGCTGCTGAATTGCAAACAAATACAAAAGCAGGAAATAACAACTGAAATAAGTGATGAAAATAACCTCTAAACCAAGAAGCAATTTTCACCCTTCAGTCTGTTTTACTTAAATGTGGTTAGTAACAACAGCTGGGATACTTTTGAAACAAGTGTAATATAGTTATATTTTTTCCTAATTAAAATATCTTTATGACTTTTTTACTAAGAAAAGGGCTTAGATTATGTTCTAGTATGGAGACATTTTTACTTATGGTTGTGGAGGAAATAATAAATGTTAGTAGATAATTTACACAGTAAGATTGAACACAGTAATAAATTCTATCAAAAATCTGTACACAAACTCCTTTTTATTAATATACTATAGCCTGAGAATGGAGAAATTTAAGCCTTCAAAAAAAATGTCCATGGGATATTTTTGGAGCATCAGACTCTAAGGTTAATGTGTTTGGTTGTTTAACATGAATTTTAATGGATTTTTAAAAGTGTAGTTTGGTTTTTTTTTTGTTTTTTCATTATTTTTTTGAGAAAATAACAGATGCATAGAATTTTAAATCTGTCTATTAGATTTCAAGAGATGACCTGTAAATATGAAAGTAAATTAGAGAATTAAGACTGTCTTTGTAGCTTTTGTATCAGCATTGGTCTCAGGTCTGATTGGTATCAGAAGTTTCTGATAACTTACTCCATTTTGACATTGACAAAAAAACCACCAAAGACACATGAGGGAGAAAAATGCCAGCAAAAACCTGTGATGAGGGCACAGCACAAGAAAGGTAGGACATCTGTTAAGTGTGCGTTTCTTTTCATTCTTAGATCAAGCAAGCTGACAAAAAAAAAAAAGATGCTTTCATATCTGTAAGATGATAGATTTCTTTCATCATGCAAGATGAACTTGGAAGTTAAAGCAGATTTTGCTGTTGACTTGAAGCATAGACAGAATTTTCTTTGCTCTTGTTTATGATGTAGAGATGGAAAATCAAGGAATGGTTTTAAGGAAATTATTCAAGTGAAATCTAAGAGGATGCTGAGCTCATAGGGATCAGGAAAAGTGCCAGAATAATTTCAAGGATTTTGAACCTGTTTTAGACTATGTTTGTGCCTATGTCTCCCTTTTAGAAAATAATCTGTAGCTAGTAAGAAAGTAATTCTGCTGGTTTTTTCTAATAAAAAGTCTCCTGTGTTTCAGAGACCTGAACTGACTAAAATACATGAAAATTGTTTCATTGTGCAAAGTTTCATTGTCCAGCATTTTCTTTAGAGAACACTGTTGGTTTGCTGCTTAGAAAATCTGTCATAGTAGCTAAAGACACTTTTTTGTTCTACAGGCTGTGACTAAATCACTCCTTCTGCATTTTTTTTTTTGATCTTCATATGACATTTATTTCTTTTAATGTTTCTACTTATTCTGCTGCTCATTGACTATTGCAATACCCAATTTTACTGACAGATTATTAAAATTCTGTTTATTATACAAGCAGGACTTCTATACTCCACACAGAAGTCAGATAGAAAATGCATTTGATGACTAATGGTATGTCTGTGCAATCTTGTTATTTTGAAATACATTCCAGCATCCCATTACAGAAAAAGTAATGAAATCAACTGGGTAGAACAGGTTCTGTTAAAATAAACAAAAATGCCAGTAGGGACTTTCTGTCCTGTTTTGAGGCCAGAATGTTTAAAGAATTCCACTGTTCTCACTTTTAAGTTAATTTCTCACTCCTAAATTAATTAGGAGTTTGATTCCTAATGCATATATTACCACCCTCAGCTACTTCAGCAAACTCTTATACCCAGGTTTTTAAGCACAGTAAAGAAATGATGATGCTATTAGGGAGAATGCATAGTGCTGATTTTTTTTTATCATTTCAGAATTTCCCTTTCTTGTAAATGTGTGACAAAGTGTTGTAGAACATGCACTTCAGAGTCATAGATATTATGCTATGCTCATCTGACCCAGTTGTTCAGACTGACCAGGCTGTACCATTAGCATACAGAAAAGATTGTTCTTAAGCTATAAACATCATCCTCCATTATATTTAAGACAAAAAGATACTCAAGATAGCATATAGTCACAACTACATTACTTTATGTTTGTAGATAATAAGCATCTGGTTCTTGAAGTGCAGTTTTAAACCAGTAAATACAGTTTTGTGTATCAAAAAGAATCTGTTCACTGATAGGAATTCTGTTTTTCCTATGTACCTGGCATTATTTTTAATGCACAGCGTCTCTGAAAGCCCTTCTCATATGACTGGCATTAAAATATCCACCCATAAAAGCACAAAGATCTTTCTTTTCTATAAAAATTTTCAGTCCCAAAGGTTAAGAGCGTGAAGACAGCATCCTAATGCAGTCATTTCTCTAAATGTGTTTAAAAGGCTTCTTTGGAGATTTAAGCTGTCTCCAGTGATGGAATGTGTAGGTGGAAGATAACAAAATCTACAATTATAGAAAACTTCTTCTTAAAAACTCCTAAGACAGATCAAGTCTCATCTCTTAAATTTTGACTAATATTATTTATACTTTTCAGGACTTAGTAGTTAGGGCTCTGTATCAAGTCCATACTTTTTAAAACACAAGAAGAAGCTAGTTCTTAATTTATGTCCTACATTTAGAGTCAACTCATTGCAAAGAAGAAATACAAATCAGGTTCCTTCCTCTGCCTTCCAATGTCTTCTCTTTTGGTCCAGAGGAAATATTGTCAACTGTCAATTGCCACAGGTTTTTTGGGCTGGTTATTTTTCACATGGGATCCTGCAGCTAGAAGTCATCCTAATCCCACTTTCTGTCTGCCTGAAAAAGAGTAAATCCCTCACTATCTCTACCCTCACTATCTGCCTCTGTCAGAAGCAGAGTACAAGGGACAAAACTTTCTGCTGGTCTATTACTCATCCTAGGCAGACATGAGAGCAAGCAGGCTTTAATCCAACACAAATATTATAAATATATTTTAGAAGCTTTTCCATCAGTTCTACCATCAATTTTGAAGAGTTCCACAAGAGGAGTACCTAATTTTTAATGCAAAAATTCGTATTGTTTTAGAAAAATAAGTGCAACTTGACTCTCATTTCTTCATGAAATGTAAAAGCAGTTACTGTTTATGAGGAGAGAAAAGAATTTCACTACAGACGTTTTTCTGGTAGTACATCTTAAGACAAAATTACCTCCTTTTAATGCTTATTTTTAATAAAAAGTCTTTTTCTGATTAAACAAGTCAGCTTGTGTAACAAATTTAGGCTGAGACTTTTGGAGGTAACGTTTTCCTCATTATATCATCCTGTTAGATGCTTCTACTGTCAGACTTCCCCTGTGAATGTTCTTGCTTAGAAAAAATCAGCACAGCCTTGGGAAGGAAGGTTCCATCAGAGCTTGCCTTTTGGGGGAGAAACCAGGTAATTTGAAGAACAGATTTTCTGATTTACACTTATGTGGGATTTCAAAATGTTTTTGTTAAAAGGCAGGAAAATGGAGTAGCTTTCAAGTATTAAAAAAAGCTCCTATCTCTTTGTGAGACCATTCTGGTGCATGTGGACTAGAATGAGCATTGCAAAACATTAGTCAATTACTCCACTTCTTACAATCTAAGCTTAAACTAGAGGGAGCATATTGAGATCCTATTATAAATTTAACTCCAAAAAAGTGAAATAGAAATAGTAATATTGAGTTTAAATATGTTTTGATTCCTTAACTTTCCCAGAAAAATCTATGCCAAAATGTGAAGGACAAGAGGAAATGACCTTAAACTGAGGCAAGGGATATTCAGATTATCATTAGAAAAATTTTCTTCACTGTTAGGGTGGTCAGGCATTGGAATAGGTTTCCCGGGGAGGTGGTGGAGTCACTATCTCTGGAGGTGTTTAAGACAAATCTGAATCTGGTGCTGGGTGATGTTGTTTAGAGGTTACAGTGACAGTGCTGATTTTATGATTGGACTGGATGATCTTGAAGGTCTTTTCCAACCTTGATGATTCTATTATTCTATTCCTTTTGGTAAATTATTTAATCTGGGAAAAAATAATGGCAAACACTCTTACCATGTAGAAATACTTGCAAAGAGTTTAATTAAAAAGTTTATTTTTACTCAGCTAATTCATCGCTAGATTCATTATGTGAAAAGGATAGAAAAGGAGTATTGTTTTTGTAAACTGAATTATGGGGACTGCTTTTTGCCTGCTCTTACCTTCATTTCCATCATAAAGAAAGTGAAAACATATATTTTTAGTACATATATTGCTAGCATTTTTAGTCATATACTACAGGAACATACTCCTAGCATGTACTTCAATTCAAACTACTTGGTTTGAAATGTAAAATATTCATGGTGCCTGCAGACATTCCTTTTCAGAGCTTCCTTTTGCTGTGTATAAATAGAACTTAAACACATTACTAAACTTAAGATGTTATATATATTGTTACATGTTGTTATATGTTAAATATGTTTTTAAACACTTCTATGTGGAGCTAACATGCTCTGTCAGTAGACTATGTAGTCTTTTTGATTCATTTAAGTTTAGTTAGTTAGTTAGTTAGTTAGTTAGTTAGATAGATAGATAGATAGATAGATAGATAGATAGATAGATAGATAGATAGATAGATAGATAGATAGATAGAGCTTAAAATTTTAGGAATAAACATGCTGTTGTGTTCCCACTTTGGCAAAGTGAGTAGATAAAAACATACTCAAAATATTTCTTTTCCACAGTATCAAACTGCCTACACTAAAGGCAGGAGGGAGTAAATATGCATGGGTCTCTGAAAGAAAAACATGTCTTCATTTGGCATTTACAATGAATCTTATAACCTCCCTCTAGAAAATGATTACCCTGCATTACATTTGTGTGGCATTAAGTTTGATATTAGCATAAGTTTAATTAGAGGTAGCCATGAGGAAACTAATCTAGTGTGTATTAAGGGTTCAGTCCTCTAGTCAGTTCAGTTCATTGAGGTGATCTGCAAAATCAGGCTCATCTGACATTTCTGGCCACTAGTTTTCAAGATCTTGAGATCTTGACTTAGTTTTTCCAGAAGAGTATATGCTTTCTACTAGCTTGCAGAGTTTTGCACAAAATATGTGCTGTGAGGTTTTTCACTGTAGTGGTTTTCCAAAGAACAGATGTATTGAAAAATTTTAAAATTTTAAGCTACATGACTTTTGTTAATATCTCACTTTTTGGATCAGGGACAGAAGCTAGATTATCATTTGTGTATGCTGGCCATGGATACTAAAGAAGGTAAAAACATATGACAGAAGTATTCAGTTGAAAAATTTAGGTGGTACAATTTTATTTATTAAAAATGGATTCATATTAATATTTTACTAGAAATGGATGTACCACAGAACAAAACATCTAAGAAAGCAGGCTCAGTTCCTTGGTCAGCTGTTCCATGCAAGAGAAGTAACATAATAAATTGAATAAGTTTAGAAAGTATCATCACAGACATAATTCTTTAATTCCAATTCACCTAAATCCAAATACGTCAATATTGTATATTACATTATTCAGAATATGTATATATATATTATTCAGAAAAGCTCAATTAAAATAAATGTCTTTTATTCCCCAGTAAAAAATTAGTTGTCAATTAATATTTTGAAGTTCATGATAATTCTAAGTCTTTAAAAAGCTTTTATCTTTTAAGATTTAGACAAAATTGGTACCTCAGGAACAACAATACAGACTTTTCTGTGAGATTTTTCCTTTCATACATTTTAAAAACAACCAAACATATAATTTGCATATAAAGCTTTACATAATTTTGACAACAGGTATATTTCAGAGTAAATGGAGAACTGGGGAATTGTTAGTGAGAATGGATGATCACCAGGGAAAAGAAGAAAGTAGTGGAGACAGATATGAGCTGGTATGTTACCAGGAATAAATGTGACTGGACTTGGGCAACTGCCAGAACTGTGATTGCTGCAAAGCCCCATGCACAAGGAGCAAACGAGAGGAGGATGTTCATTACTCACCTCTTCACACCTTAAGTAAAAAAAAAATCAACAGCTCTGAAGAAGTTTTGGGTGACTCATCTATTAACTAATTCCAGTTTACAAAGCAAGTGGCAGCATAATTTTAATCCTAGTGGAGATGTTACAGATAATCCAAGCAGTAAAACAGACAAGATATTGCCTCAAAAGGACTCTCACTTTAAATGCATTTGCGATGCTGCATACAAAAGAGCCAGATTATATATAAGAAGAATGAAATAGTAAGAATTCTAATCACATCTGAGAGAAATGTAAATGTGCTTTGTAGTCTCCCTTTATGTTGTGCATCCTTGTCTAGTAGCAGGTTCAGTGTCCATCTGGTGGAATATTGTACATCAAGAATTATAAAAACTTTTGACTTAGAGTTGTTTATATATCATATATATGTATATAAGTGGTCATAAATGTTGTTTGCAGGGTTATTTTGCTGTGACTATGTAAAACTTTTGTTAGTACTACTTCTATTATTTTGTTCGTGCTTATGTTTTCACATCGCTGCTGAAATCAAGCACAGAGTAAGAGAATTATGGGTTTGTTGGGGTCCTGGCTCACAGAAACATTCCTGATCAGGATGGCATTGCAGTTCCCTTAAAAATAATCCCTGTTTATGGGATTTAACTGTATGGCAGAATCTTTTAAAGATCCAAATTAAACATACTATTTCCTCAAGTCTAAAACAAGCCAGTATTACTACTTGTAACTAATAGAGAGTGAAACAGTATGTGAATCAGGGCATCTTTGGAATTCAAAAGAATTTGTGTTCCTGTGTGCATTCTGACCATTGTCTTTTGGTGGAAGTGTTAACTAATTTAAATGCAAGGATCAAAACATTCAAGTAACTCACCTAGAATTGTTTAATATTTATTAACATGCAGGTAGTGGATTGCTTAATTTGGAATACATCTAGAATATCTAATTTGTTTGTTTGTTTGTTTTCTGAGAGAGATGAGTGCTGGCAGCAATATAGTGGCACAATTTGAAAGGCTCTGTTTGTCACACTGAGACTTGTAAATGGAAACAACCATATAGTAGGTCATAGAACAGTAAAAAAATCCCAAACAATTCCCATGAAGACAGAAAGCTAAATCTTTGTTTCAGATGTTACTTTCCATTCTGTAATATTTTAATTTACATTCTATAATATTTACTTGCATGTGTTTCTAAGCCTAGGAATTTGATGGTTTTGAAATCACTGCAATCCTATATTGATTGCTAATATGTCCTAAAAAGATATTTATTTACCCAGATGCTTTGGTGTATTAATTTACACTTATGCAGAACAGAAAAGTCATCCTGCAAATTAATGAAAAAAATTTAGTTAAATGGATGCTGCCTGTGGCTCATGAAGGTCCTAGGAAGGACGATTCTTTGAAGCTGAAAGGAAATTTTTTAGGGACATGTGCATTTTAAGATTTTTTGGGCACAGAAGAAGCAAATCTTAAGCCCACAGTTTCAATTTTGGTCAATATGCAGATTTTTGCCTCAAGGAACAGTGGAATGGGTTCCTTATGGCAGGGGTTCCTCCAATGCATCAGAGATATATGTCTGCAGCACAAGTCTTGATGCCAATTATCAGAGGTTCTTGTGCTATGGTTTGTGTGGGTATGGCATGGGAGTGCTCAAACAGGATTTCCTTTGGATGAAACTTGACTGGAAACTCCATTCCACCTTTTGATGATTGTTCAGTTCATCAGATTTTCACTAATCCACTTCTAGACTTTGATATAGAAATTTGGAGCATGTTTAATGCCATCACTTTCTCAGCACAACAACACTCTCCCAGCCAACATTTGCCCATGCAGGTATAACCATATTGTGTCTAGATTTCCACTTGCATCAAGTGCCTGCATTACCCACAATAAAATAAAGCTTGACCCAAATGGAGAAACTCACTCCTTGTACCCAGAAAGTCTTTAATTCTTAAACTTTCAGTTATTTCCTGTTATAAAATCCTGGAATTTAATGATGTAATGCCAAAGGACACAGAATAGCAAGACATCATTTAACTTAGTGTATTGATTTCATGTGAAACATAAATCAGGTGTTTTAGATTTGTTTAAAGCACAACTTCTAGTTCAGCAGTGGGCAAAAATCCCACAATGCATGAAAAAAACCTCAAACCAACCAACCAACCAACCAAAAACAAAACAAACAAAAAAAAAAGTCCCAAATCCTCAACAAAACCAACCAAAAGCCCAGTCTTGCTTTGATGAGAGCTAACCTGTAAAGGAAAACAATTTAATCTTGTGACCATTTTTATAAAAATGTAGTCAGAAAGAGAGCATAGGATGAGAGGTTATTGAGTTATATTTGCTGCTTAAATCTTGTTTTATTGCCTTGAAATCTGCAAAGGGAAAAAAAAAAGTAGAAGTAGTAGAAAAGGACTTAATATCTCATACAATTCTAGAAGTATATGTTCCTTTTGTGTATGATTGTGAAAAAAACCCTGTAACTTTTTCACCAGTTGTATCTTGCATGATAGAAAACTACAAGTTAAAGCCATATTCCTATCCTTTTTTATACTCATTAAAAAAATCTGCTTAGTTGCATATTTTAGAAATGCCTGAGCCTTTGAGTTCAAAATGAGGGGTGAGGAAGTTTCACAGGAAATTGCATTCTAACATCTTGAAATGCAATAGACCTAACCACAGGTCTCGTTTGCAAGGTGTAACTAAAGAAAGTTACTGCTTGATTCTTAGAGAATCTGAGACCACAGATCAGATCAGGCACAGACCACAGATCAGGCTTCTCTCTGCCTACTGACTTAGGCAAACACAAAAGACATCGCATGGAATTATCAAAAATTTAGTTGTTTGAAGCCTTCTTTGCACACCTACTTTACTGGTTTGTTTTTTTTTTTTTAATTGTTAAAAGCATTTTATATTAGTAGGCCTGAATTATGTCTGAAAGAACAAGAATATAACCTAGGAGCTTTGCATATTAAACTTGAACTTTTAAAAACTTTATTTTTTACGGTTGCAATTTTCCACTGACACATCATATTTGGAAATGTGGCATATTTCCAGTTTTTTTGCCAGATCTACCAGTATTTTACCTCAAATACCCTCATTCAATTGCAGCATTAGCCATTCAATGTAATAGCTGGTTGAATTTCACCCTACAGTTCTTTTCTAATTGTGTGGCTAGGAACATTCCCTGTAGCTTGACCTAACCTTTATTGCTTTAGGTACTTTAATAATAATATGGTAGTGACTGCATTTATCTGCACGCCTTTTTTTAATTGCCAGTCCATCCGAATGGTTTAGTTATAGTTCCAAATCTGTCTTGAAGTGGTAAGCAATGGGAAGAAAGATAAGAGATCTAGAAAGGTTTTGTTCTCAAAGCACGCTGAACAAAAACCTAGTGTTGTTAGCAAGAAAGCCTCATAAGCATAAGTAATCCCAGTACAAATAACTCCCCAAGATCCACCTAGATAATGAAGCTTTAACATCTGACTGCACATGAAGCTGAAAAGCGATGTTCTATTCTCTTTAACTCGGTGTTCTATGTAACTTCTTTGTGTTTCTCATCAATAATGCAGCCAGTTGCAGCTGTCTTCATGTTCCACCAAGCTCAACTATAAATTCATTCAAGCTTCAAAACCCTTTTTTATTCATACCTCTGACTTAGAACAATTAATGAATTAAGTTTGAATTGCTTCTTTTATAAAAATCTTTGTCTTTTCCAGTGAAGTATGTCTAACTTATTTTATTCTATTTACATTGAGAAACAAATGAATTAAAACAAAAAAACCCCCAATCAATCAATCCCAGAAAAACAAGAAGTATGCCTAAAGAAAACCAGGGAACCTGGTATTTACATATTGTGTGAAAAATCTTGTTGCATAAAGGGGCTCAATAATATAATTTTTAAGATGAAGCCAAGGGACAGAGGTGCAAATGAATGGTTTGTAAACTTTCTTGAGTTTAAATGAAATATTAGAGAAAGATTATCCTATGAATCATTACTCTGACACGTACTGTTTCCCCAATCACTGTTCATTCTTTCAGAGCATTTATTTATGCATCATTCAAGTACCCTTTAACTATTGCTGCTAAAGTATCATTAAATTTTTATTTGTAGTTCAAAGGAGTTATTTTAAAAGTGTAGAACACGGCTACCATGGCCAGAGCTTATAATGGGAAATTTAGCATTTAGTAATGAAAAATAAATGCATTCTTCTGATTTTTAGAAATCAACCTGGATTCTGCTGTAATTGTAATTAAATCTATTGAAAAAAAATGATTTTTTCATATACAGAGAAAAAAGAAAAAAATCTAAACAGAACACCACAGGCTTTACAGAAGTTCCTTGCAAGGAGATATAGAATGTTACCAAAAATATGGCAGTTTTTGTGGGCTTACTCAAGCTCCCAATCAAGCTCAATAGCAACATTCAGGTACAGAGTGCTTTGAAGTGAGTGACTCAGAGACCTGAGGTCTCTTTCTTCTGCCTCAGATTCATCCACTGTTAGCTAACCTAGAGTTCTTTCTTCCCTGAATGTTTCTCTGCCAAAGACTTTCTAAAACCTTATCTTTCCAAAAAACATAATGGAGAATTTCCTTTTTACTACAATCCATCTTTTTGCCCTCACCTTTTCAGGTCAGTTCATCTTTCTCCAGCTCTAGCCAGTCAGCTCCTGCTCTCCCAGAAAAGATACAACCTACCTCAAAGCTCTTCACTTCTGTTGCTTCTACAACAGTCCTTCTACCTCATGAATTTATTTTATACAGGAGCTCTTGACAGTTCCAGCCAAGTTTTCCTAACCCTATTCTATTTTACATCTTCATTTAAATGCTGGCATCATATTCTTGGAAAATGAAGTTTTTCTTCTCATCTACCACCTCTTCAGAGACGTATCTCTGACTTCTGTTTCTAAGAGGGATGGAAAGTGCTTCTGAAGGATTTCAAGAGGGAATAAAAACACAACCACTGGTAGCCAAAAATTTTGAGCAGAAATCAAAATATTTTGTGAGAATAAAATACTCCTGACCTGAATTGCTGTCTTGGCCCATTTCTTTCTTACTACATGAGTTCTCTGGCCTCAGGGGAAGTTTATTAAGTATTAAATACTTACCCACCCAAAGTACTAGGCCATATACAATGATTTCTCTTTTAATCACAATCCAGAGATGTGAAATGCATTTTTCTTTCTTTTTTAGTTCCTTTAGTGCTCTCATTCTTGCATAGATACCACCCTTTTATGAAGTAGTTGTGACTGCATTCTACAAGTAAACCATATGCTCATATTTCAATAGAATGTTATGTTGCCTTTTTCTTTCTCTGGACAATTTTGAGATATAGTTTTTAATGCTTCCTCTCCCCTCTCATCCTTTTTCTGAGGTATTCTTTTATTTCTTTTAGATTTCAATGCAAGTTGAATTTCTTTTTCAAGTGGTTTACCTTCTACTTTCAGGTTTACTTCTACTTCCATGTTAAAGTCATTCAGCTTTAAAATAATTTAAATACTCTGTAAAGAAACGTTCTTCATTTTTACAGTTCTGTAAAAAGTAGTTCTGTATTTCTAAGCTTAAAAAAGTTTCAGGTGCCTAATATATTTTTCAGTTACAATAAGCATTCTGAATACATATGGCTTATGTCACTACAGATTTCTGAAAGGTTAATTCCACATTCATTCATAAAGTAGATCTCTACTCATATAGGAATAATATCGCTATGTCAGTATACTAGAATATTGTATGTGGACATAAAATGCAAACAACTTTTTTCTGCACATAGCAAGCTGAAGTTCTATATTTTGTATTTCTCTCTCTATGATGAACTACATTCTCCATATTATTTCAATGTCTTTTTTTTCCAAGCTGTCATAATGCATTCCCATGGAATCATTTTGTCAGATTTCATCGTGGTTCATGTAGTATATTAGTTTTTAAAAAAAAATTAAACGCTATGTAACTAAATTATTTTTTTCACGTTTGGGATAATATTTTTAATATATTTAAATATTTTTCTATACATATATATAAATTAGATTTCCAAGATTAGAATTTTAAAATAGAAATTCTTTAAGCACCATCTTGGTTTGTTGAGAAAATCAATATAAAAATTATTTCCCCACCTTCAAAGTAGTGAGACATAGAAGAGAATTGAGTCATTTTACTGGTTTTGTTATATTTCACATGCACAATTTTCTGGTAAGAAGTTTCAACTTACACTGAAAGGAGAGTGGGTTAATTTCATATCAGGATTTTTGGATAGGAGAGAGAAGTGTATGTACTTTATCAGATTGTAAATGAGATGTTTAATTACTCTGTTGTATTTAGGGGTATTACTTCAATACATTACATGAAAATTCAATAAAGGAAAAAGAACATGAATGAGTAACTGTTGCAAATTTGGTTACAAGTCACAAAAGCAGTTTCTTATGCCTCTTTTGACTATGCGGGTAACCTTTTCCTGAAACAGGCCAGAGACCACGAGGTGAGGAACCCAGGCTTTTATTGTCATTCTGAAAGAGGCCTGCCCTCTAAGGGGATATCTGGATCTTCATGGCTGGAGAAAATATCAGAGGTCACCAGATATGATGCTGATGACATTGTTCTTCATGTGTACTGCTGATCAAAGAAATTGTTGTGACAACTGAGTTAGTTCAGAGTACCCATGGCACCACCCTTCAATTATTACTATTTTCTGTATTTTTATTGGTGCATCCCAGAGCACTGTCAGGTGTTGACAGTTAAATACAAAGCTTGAAGTTATGTTCTTGGTTGAGGAAGGAGCATGAGGAATACCATGTCACACTTGAGTTTATTTTGCTCCCATTTATTCATAAGCTTGAAGAGTGAGAAAGAGAACAGTTTAGTAATTTTGTATAGGCTGCTATTTTGGCAAAGGTGCAGGTATGCAAACTAAGCTTTGTAGGCCTACCATTGAATGAAAAAAAATAGCCTTTCATGTTGTTTCTAAGAACTGATGAAAGAGTAGTGAAGGACTCTTTAGCCTGTCCTTTGCCATTAGCACTAGTTGATGAAATACTCCTATGAACTCTCCTGCAGGATGGGTTTGGCTATCTGTATGCTGCCCTTATGAACTAACACAGTTTCACACAATTTGTAGAGGAGGCACATGCACAAGCACATAGGATATATACAAAATTACAAGTTTCTTATATGTACCATTTGAAAACAGAAAGCCTGTAATGCACAAAGAGACAAAATATTAAATCCTGGTCAAGCTCTTAATAGGACAGGTCATCACAAGTCAGCACAAGTTATGAAGAATAACCTGAACTTGGCTGAACCTATGACTCAACTATAGGGGTCAGAACAGTTGCTTTCTCTGTGGCCCATGCACAGATTTGGCTACTGAAGAACAAGTGAGGGATAGATTATACAGAAAATAATTTATAACATAGTTGGTGTTGTATTTTCCATATATTTCTTTATATTTGCCATTTTCCTGAATCACAAGAGTGAGTCAGTTACAAAAAGTAAAGCAAATGAGCAATGACTGTTACCTGCAGAGATAAATGCATGGAAAAGAGGAAAGTTTGTTCAGTAAAAAAAGGAGCTTGAGAATGGACATTTCATGAAATCAACCTGAATATGCTTAAATTAGAAATGGAAAGAAAATAGGTTAAGTTGTTAAGGTTAAAGGATGACCTCCATATGGGAAGAGCACACAGCAAAAAACCAAAATGATTCAAAGATAATTAATAATGTTGTGAACAATTTGCACATGACAAGGTTGCAAGAAAATTACCACAAAATTCTTTTTTTTGATTGTATGTAACAAAGAGAATAACCTTTTTTGTTATTCTTAGCACCAGAAGATTTTGACTGTTACTTTAAGGCTCTTTCCATTAGTGTCATGTGTAATTGTTAATAAGTTCTGTTGTAAAAACAATTGGCTTCGTGTGTTGGGGAGATTTTGTGGTTTGTTTACTTGTTTATTTTCATTTATTTGTTTTTGTTATGGTTTGATGTAGTCTTTTTCTGCTACAAATAAATGAAATTAGTGTTGAATCAGAAGGGAAAACAAAAAAATTTTAAAAAGGGAACTAGGGAGAGCTAATGAGAGCCTCTAATAAGCAGCTGGAAAATTGAAAATATAATGAAAATAGTGGAAAAATTAAAACATATTATCTTTGCGTACACTCACAAAATATCAATACATTTAAGCAGAAATATTTTGATTTCTGTTAAGAGCTCCATATATCTGTATATGCCTGCAAGCTATTTTGAATTGCTGACAGGTATATTGAGATTCCTTTTCCTTTAGTTTATAATCGAAGAACTAAATGGATATACTACATTAACCTCAGAGGGAATGCATTGATTGTGCAGATTTATGCCAATTACAAGGTGTTTAAATCATTAGAAGGATGGGAGCTTTTGTTAGTAGAGCAGAATTGTGAAGAGATATGCCAGCTCAATGCTAACAAATTACTTTTTAATATGGTGTAGTGTAAAATAGATTCTATTTTGTAAGAAAACAGTCTGAGGAAACAAAACAATTTACTAATAGAATGCCGTGCCTTCTTTCTTACTTCTCAATATGTTCTAAGAATTTAGAAAATCCTAAAGACTTAGAGCCGATAAACTAACTTTATCTCTGTTGAGAACATATTCAGGAATAAAATCTAATTGAAAATCATGTTGGATGGTTTTATAAAATAGTTACATAACTTACTTTCTCTTTATAATTTGTTTGCAATCTGTCTTTTGCTTTATGACCAGCCTGTTTGGCGTTTTTCGTCAAACTATGAGAGTTACACTGTTATTTTTCAGTGAGATAAAATGAGGGCTACACATAGCTCAGCAGCAGGGTGAAGTAATGGATTGCTGAGTGATTCTTTCCTGCATTAAATATTCAGATTCAGTTATGTCTATTTCAGTAGGTACTGTGCAGAAGACCTGATGATGGAATTATTTGCTATTGGTTTCTTTATCTCTGAGCTATGCAAGAGGTTATACAGTCAGAATAAAAACAGTAAACAAAGAGATGTCTTGTCTCTCAATTGTAACACTCTAGGCTTAATACTGTACCCAGTACTGGCTTCACACTAGATCCTTGTGCTTCCCCTGTGCTGGAACAAACTATTTACTGTGAGTCCATAAAACAGTTTGTGTTTCCCACAAAATGTCCAGCAGATTTGGTGAAATTTGTTTTTTCCCAGTAACTTCACCCAGGAGGAATAAAAAAAGCAGAGATAAAATAAAATGGCAGAGACAGAAGCCAGGATTTCTGTTCCAAATTAAAGGACAGTTACAATATGTAAGATTTTAGCTAGAGAGATTTTATTGAATGATCTTGTTACTTAAAAGAGATAATGGCTATATGGATAATTGAGAGTCATTGGATATCCAGCAATGTAAGTTGTCATTTTTAGTTTTTATTAAAACTTATACTTAGGATACAGAATTCTAGCTGCAGTGAATATACAGATATTCAGGAGAAAAGTTTAATAGGGAAAGAAGATATCAGAAATACATCTGAGATAAATAATAGTTACTTATTTTAAGCCCCACACCGTGAGCTGGTTACAAATGCCATGTGTCCTGAAGTGACAGTAACAAGCACCATTGTCAAATGCCTTGGTAAATGATTGGAATTAAAATTTATCTTTTTTTTCATGTTTCAACAGGAAGGCTCAAAAAAATTTTTTTTTTTTTTTGAGGATTAGATTGATTGGTGGCATGCCATGAAATATAACTTGGAATAATATTTCATTACTTGTGATGCCTACATTCTGTTTTTCATGTCTGTTTAAAGAGATAATTATATTGAAATGCAACAATTGACAAATATTTGTTGGATATATATATTGATCATTTCTGAAATACATTTTATTAATGCCATTTTTTTTTTTATCATAGTGATCTGCTGAGGAAAAAAATGCCCACAAGTTTCTTTAATAATTTTACTGTGACGTTTCTGTCCCTCAGAAAACATTGCAGATTGGAATACCCAGATAGGAAAGAAAATGTCGGTTTCCTCACTACTGTTATGTATTACATTTTCTGGCTCATGTCAATATAGACAACACCTCCATTTTCTCATGTTTAATTACCATATATGCATTACAACCTTCACTCACACTGCTGCTTCTGTATTGTAGTAATATAAGAACTGTATTTTAAGGGCTGTCTCTGATTTCTTATTTTTGTAACACATTATGTCTGTTTAGAAACTCTATTATGCTTATTGCTACATATTTTTCCCATCTTTCATGGCTTTCGGTAATGATGATACATTGGAAGTTATTATAGAGGGGATTCTCCTGGAAATGCATGTACTTAACCACTCTCTCTTGATTCTAACTACCTGGGGCATGATTTTTTTAGATTAACCTCTCCTGATTGGAGGCCATTTTTTTTGTGGTGGAGGTGCTGGAAATTTGATGGTGTTTTTTTTTTACCTGCTGAAACATGGAAAACTAGGGATCTCTGAGAGATTGAGAAATATATATTGAGAAAACTGAGAAATATAAACTAGACTGCATAGACAGGATAGAGGCTATAACTTCTATAACTTCTGAAACATAATCACTACAGCTAAATACACTTAATTCTTTATGATTAAACTGTATTATTCATAGAAATTTTGGGGTAAAAAATTATACTAGGAAATCCTAAGTCACTCTTTTTGTCATAGATCATGTAGCTTTACTTTGACTAGTTGGACCTTGGGAAAGAAAAATTGTTTGGCATTGCATATTTCTGTCCTTGTGAGTCCTGAACCTTCAGAAACTCATAATGTAAGCATTAAATTGATTTTTATCTTTTTTATACTTTTATAAAACTTTCTGGCATGTCTATGTAATTCCGTGCAAGATATATGACAGCAACTGGGACTGCATGCAAAAACAGCAGCTGTTTAAACATCAAGTATCATGAGAGTACAAAAATTGTGTATTCAGAAGAGCTGACTAATGATTTGTGCAAATTTTCATGCTTTTGTGTTTTTGTGCTCTTTGAATGTAAATGAAAACACCAGCTGAAAAAGTTAAATAGGGAGAAGAGTAAACAGCTTTCACTCCTTAAAATAAACCTTGCTTTAATAATGTTTTTTGCCTTTAATGCTCTACTTTTTTGCCTTCTCTTTCCGCTGGATGCATCACATGTTCTACGTGATTACAGATGGAAAAAATTCATATTGACCATCATAATCATAAAATTAAAAACATTTGAAATGGGCATTGTATTTTTGTACAAAAGAAATTATGGAGCTCTAGTTTAGCTTGTAGTGGGTAGTCTGTAATAATTGGTTGCTTCAGACAGTAGAAAAGAGAGCCCCTGCAATGAAAGTGAATAGCAATTCTGTCTTACACTGGTGCTTCAAACTATAAATGAACATGTGGTTTTATTGTCAGAAGCTACAGAATATGTACATGTCAAATTGGTGCTGCATCTGCTACAGAGAAGCAAAGCAGTGGTTGAATGAGGTTTGATCAGATTTTGAGGGATAGTATAGGGGTGTCTGATTTCTCCAGGTGTTTCTTTTGCTATTCTGGTATTCTTCAATTTTGTTAAATCAGGTCTTCCTTTTGATTTTATTTTTCACTGCTTTCCTTTCCCATAATCCACTTTTATGCGGTTTATGCATGTTCTGCAGAGCTCATTGAGTCAGAGGTTTTATCACCTCATGTTATCACATCTCCCACAGACAGCCAACAGTCACTTGATGTTTCCTCCTACTTGTTGCAGACTTCAGACCATTTCAGTGTGGTTTTTTATCATCACTGAATTGGATCAAAGACAAGTATCCAATTCTTTATAGCAAGGGCAACTTTTTTAAAAATTATATTTTTGTCTATTTGGTCAATTTTTGTTCCTGGGTTTTGGAGGCTTTCTAAAATGCTTTCTGTATAAAAATTCATCCCTTTGATTATGCAAAAAAGATTGCAACTGGTAATGGCTACAAGAGATTTTAGGAAAAATCAGTCTTTATTTTAGCCTTATTTAGCTTTATTTAGTTTTATTTTAGTGATACTTCTGTAGAGGCTGTTTGACCCATTTTAAGCACCAGAGGCTAGTTTGTTGACCAATTCAATACAGAGCTGAAATAGTTCTTCATTCTCTAGATAAAATTATGGTGTAAGAACATGTTTTTCAGATTTTACTCCTCTTAGCTGCCCAGTGTGAATGTTTTTGCTGCTTGACAGATCTGGGCTTAGTTATATTTTCAGAGCCTAGGGCAGAGTGAAATGAACAGATAAAATAATAAAAAGTGCCATGCATTTTGCAAACAGAATGGATGGATGCCCATGGGAGCCTTGTTACTTAAAGCAATATTTTAGAACAATCCACTGAATCCACATAAAGTTCTAAAAACTCTAGTGTAACATGCAAAAATTCAATAAGCAAATGCAAGGAGATACTAAACCACAAGTTTAGGAAAAAAGTCTATGCTATTGATACTGGAAAAAATCCAGAAGAGGGCCATGAAGCTGAATAAGGGACTGGAGCACCTTTCCTTTGGGAAAAGGCTGAAGATAGCTGGAACTGCTCATCTTAGAGAAGAGAAGGATCAAGAGGAATCTCATCAATGTGTATAAATGTCTGAAGAGAGACTGTAAAAAAGACACCGCCAAGCTTTTTTCAGTAGTGTCCAGTGCCAGGAAAAGAGGCAATGGGAACAAAATGAGAAATGAGAGGGTCACTTTGAAAACTGTCTGTGTTGCCCAGAGAAGTTTTGCATATCTCCTTTTTAAAGTGTTCAAGGCCACGTTGCATGGGTCTTTGAGCAATCCAGTTTAGTGTGTGCCTGCCCAAGGCAGGGGGCTTGAAACTGGTGATCTTTAAGATCTATTCCAACCCAGTTCATTCTGTGATTCAATGATCATCAAGCACTATTTTACTGGAAAGATGACTTTGAAACTGGCACAGGTTTCACAGAGAAGTTGGGGAACCTCCCTCTATAAGATATTCAAAAGCTGTCTGGAAGTCATCCTGAACAGGGAGTTCTAAGTGGTTAAAATGGGTATTCACAAAAGGGGTGGAATGTGATAGTTTGGAATTTAGGAAATAAAGTGGGAAATAGCCATGGAAGTGATTTCTCTGAGAGAGGCTGCTGGGAGTTTCTTCTCTGCTTGAGATCAGGCCAATAGCTAGCCCATTTTGAGAACTGACAGCATTTTGGACCACTGAAAAGTAAAATTACCTTTGTGAATACCACCTTTTAAACCCAAGCCCAGGAACTTCTTGTTTGTTTGTTTTCAGCCTTGAAAGGTATTGGAGCTCTGGTGTGGCTGGCCCCATTGCCCCATGGCCTGTGCGGCCCGGTGGGGGCTGGACCGGAGCCCAGCAGCTCCCGGGTGGGGATGGGGACTGAGGGGGATTACCCCAGCCCCAGGCCGGGGCTGGGCTCTGCTGCAGCCCCTCCCAGAAAACCCTCCGGTTCCCATTCCATCAGGGTGGCTGAAGCCTTTCCCAGGGAGGCCCTGGCCCTAGGTTGAGCCAGGCCACGGCTTCTGACATCTCGCCCCCTCCATGGCTCGCACAGGCGGCTCCAGGCCGAATGCCGTCTGCTGCCTTTCCAGCACTGCCAGGCTGAAAATCCAACACCATGAATACCTGTTGTGGCTTGGGCCTTTCACTACACAGATGAGACCTGCAGACTTAATTCCCGCTACATGAGAGAGGAAAGTGGGAGTGATCAACATGTATAAAGAGACAACATGAAACATCACAGTCAGTAAAAGAGTCAAGCCTCAGATGGAAGAATGAGGAGATTCTTTAATAAGCTGAAATATTCTTCTGGTAGGGCCATGGAGATGGACAATAATGTTCTGAAAAACTCCTTTAATTCATGAGAGTATTGAGGGAATAAAGTATTCAAACTCTAGACCTGAAGAAAGATATCCATTGATGAAGCCAAGCAGATGTTGGAGTAGCTGTGATCCCATAAGACGCTTGAACAGAGAGAGAGATGAAAATTATGAAGATGCTATGCCCCAAGGGAGAGAAGAAGTAAACCTCTGTTCCCAGAGATGATGACAAAGACAGATGAAGAGAACCTTTGCCTTTGTACAACTCATCCTTAAATATCCCTTGAGTTCATGGCCCATAAACACACCTCAGAGTGGTGTGAAAATCGGAGGAAAGCATAATGGTAGAATTTTTTTTCCAGGTGGCTGCCAGTCATGAAAATGAAAAGCCACAAGAAACTGTTTTCTTGTGGAGAACTCTCCATGGAATGACAAGAGAAAACTCTCCCTACAGAGACTGATGAAAAGACTATTGTTTAGTTGGTACGGCTTCAACATCCCAGGTTTTGTCTCTACAGTGTCAGTTGGGAAAAGAAAAAGGTTCAGTGCGGGGAGAAACCCAGCACTTTCTGGGTTTCTGGAGGTTTTATTCTGGTTTCTTATTTCTTGTAGTCCTGTTAATAAAGTTTCTTTATTCCTTCTAAGTTCTAAGCCTGTTTTGCCCTTCTCCTAATCCATACCTTACAGCAAGAAATGAGTAACTACTCTGGTGATTTTAGCTAGAGCTGAAACCACCACACCCAGCCTGAGAAGGGTGTTTGAACCCTATGATCTCCAGAGGTCTCTTCCTCAACCATTCTGTAATTTTTTGATTCTACTTCTAAATTATGTTTCTGTGTATCATTCATTCAGTGTCAGTACGCATACATTGTTAATATCTATAAAATTCTGTTCTGTCTTTTTATTTCAGAGAATCTCAGCCGAGGGATGATGGGCACTGATTTATCTAGCTCACAATTACTTTCTGAGTTTTCTCAAATTATGCAGAAAAAGAGCTGAAAAACCATACAGTAGAAACTGAGGGACTTATACATCTGTACTCAGTGTATTTGTTAGAGCTTTTTTCACATGCCCTGACCTTCCATCTGTCTTGTAACCAAACAGGGATGATCTATTATCATGACTGCTTTTACTTGCAAAGTAGCAGCATAAGGGGCCAACATTCTTCTCCTCAGTTCCCTTTGCTCCCTGAGTCTGGTGAACTTTGTAAGGTACAGATCAGTACAAATGTTGCTATTTTATGAGCAGTGGCATTTTAAAACTACTAATTTGTTAGGTAATTTTTTTAACTGCCAAGGTACTAGAGGGAGGCTACAACATTCTTCATTTGCCTTCTCCCAGGCTGGGAGATCAGGAGATATAAATAGAATTTCTGACTTTTTTCATGGCAGGTTTAAATTCTTTCTCCCAATGATCTTTTCTGCTATTCATTAATTCATTTTTCCCTCACTGCTTCTTAAAAGGGAACCCTCCCACTTTCTTCATGTACATTTGATGGGAGATGAAGCGTTTTTAGTTCAGGTAGATATTATTTATCTGTCATTACATAAACACGCTCAAAATTATTTACCTTCCCAAATTCAATGATTAGAGCAATTTTCTTAGCTAATTGCCTATTTTCCCTATGAGTATTGGTAACTATATATGGTAACTATATGGCCTACAATATTTTTGAAGTCATAGCTCTAGCAGAAGACAGAAGAGTGTCCTGGGATGCATCTATAAAATGGGAAGCCTTTGACATTTCCTTTTTGCCCCTAATTGACTGATAGCCTCTAAAAATGAGGCAGAGTGATTGATGTTTATGTGGCTTCTGCTGAGGCTTCAGAGTTTCTCCTCAATGAATACTTTATTTTCTGATCTTTCTGTATTTTTAGGGAAGATATTCCCTTCAGATGGTATGCAAACATCTGACACATAAAAGTTTGTCTCTCACATAACTGCACTCATTTTTCTTCATTCTTCCCAATGAGCAAAACTGTAGACAACTGTAGAGTCCTTCGGAATTTACTGGTGACTCTTGCTCTTTTTTCAAGGTCCTTTATACATGTTACCATCAAAAAAGAAAAAAGTGCTTCCAGTAACTGCTGCTTTTTATCTGAGAGGCTTCACAGAACTTCCACAAAATGCTAGTTCTCTTTCTCTCCAGGGGAAGCTTTGACTTCTGGCAAAGTGACTATAGCACAATGTAGTAGCATTTCAACTTTCACTGCAGGGGAGGTGTGAGGAAAATTAATGTGCATTTTCTAAAATTAAGCCTGTTCTTTACATTTTCCCATTTCCTGGGCAAGTATAAGTTACTGGCTTTATTCCTTGTCTATAAGATTAAAAAATAAATCTAAGTATAATTTCATTACAAGGAGAAATTTGGGGTGTTATCACAGTTTAAGTTTTTTTACATTTTGCCAGCAAAAAGCCATGGCATATATAGATATGTAAGTGTTAAAAAGGTGGTGTGATACAGCTACAAAGAACCTAGTTTTTCATAAACAAAAGTTGAGAGATGCAAGCCAGACTAAAACTTTGGCGGAAGAAAAAGCTTAAATTTCTTTTTCTCTTATGAAAATGCAAGAATTGCAAACAAATAGTAATGTATACTTCCTGTCATAGAAAAGATGTTATTAAATTGAGTTTTTTGATCTATAAAAGTACATTTTGAGGAAAATTATAATATTTTTTGACCTCTACTAGCTGTTCAGCTGTTAGAAAATAAATACAAGGGAGAGTCATTTGTACTCCAAATAAAAAAGGTTCATATCACAGTGTCCACAGCAGAAGCAATGGTCTTCATATTTTGTCAGAATCCAATATGTATTACATTGGGAAAAATAGATGGAGTTATTCTGTTGACTATATAAGATGTGTTTCTTATTCAGGATTAAACATTTATCAGAGTTATAGATATTGCCATATCCCAGCAGGTTAACTTGGTAGTGCTGCACTTCTGGCCAGTAAAAGTTCTGTAGTGAACAGAAGAATTCACTTTCAGTACTGCCAGAGATACACAGTGTCCAGGGGAGAGGCTTTCTAAAAGTACTTTATTTATTTTTTAATAATGAATAAAATTAAGTCAAATCTTTCAGATAACTTGAAATAAATGAAAGAAGACAGACTAAAAAGTACAAATGAAATAAGCTACTTGCTGGCAAAACTGGAATATAAACGTTGGGAAAATGAGACATTGCAGATGCAAATTTTGACTTCTGAATTTACATTTTAAGTTACATTTTGTCAGATCAACTGCTTAAAGGAAGTTCTGTCGAGTCAATGGAAACTGGAAAGAGTCTGACCCACTGACATTAGGACTTGGAGACTGTAAAGTCTTACTCGTTATATGTGTCGATAAATTATAGGTCATATAAATGCCTAGGGAGGGCATATGATCCTTTAATTACTAGAGCAGGTAAGCAATTCCACAAGATTAAGGATCCCAGAGTACATGTAAAGAATTATAAAAAGCATATAAAAAGCTAAGGTAAAGGAAGTACACTTACGTCTTAAGGCATCCTCTCCAAGTCATATACTGGATTCAGAGATAATGAATGCATTATGAAAACTCCTGCTGTAAAATGGTGAGAAAAGCCATCCATTCAAATCATATTTTAACACATTACATTTTCCTTCTGTAACTATTATAATCTTTATGAAGTTCAGGGTAAAATTTCAATGTCAGGTCTTGTCCTTTTTCATAACTCTTTTTTGCATATATGTCTGGTATAAGCATTGTTCCATTTCTAACTTGTGGATCTTTTCCAGCAGTGTTCTGCATTCACTGCTCTGAAAGACTCATACTCTTTTCTCTCTAGGAGAGAGAGAGACCTTGCTCATTCTCAATTAGCAACTGAGGACCACTCTGCAAATGAGATAACTTAATCTCTTCTCTCTCCACAATCTTTCTTTAAAAACTCATGATTTGATACTTCCTTTTTTTTAAAGTCACAGATTTTTCCTCTACTGCCACCCAAACTGAGGGTGGGATTTATCTGTTAAATTACATCTGTTAATGTAATATAATATAACATACAGTGTGAACACCTAATCTATTGATGTCTTTTATGTCACTTCCAAAAAGTCTTTTATTTGAAAATATTCTGACCAGAAAGTATTCCATTTTAATGGAGGAATTACTTCTGGTTTTTTGCATGCATTCTATATATTTCCACTACTACAATTTTTCAAATTTTTGGTTTTAGATATTCAGTTATACAAAAAAAAAACAAAAACAAAACAGCAAACAAACAAACAAAAAAAACCCCCAAAAAAGTCCTAAAGTGTTCTGTAAATATTGTAAAATAAAAGAGTTAATCTCTGTTATCCCATCAGAGCTATGTCAGGTCTAAATCTTTCATTGTCTCTGAAATAGTACTTTCCAGCTTTTCTGTGTACAATCCAATATGTCTGCTTAAAAACTTGGACACTTAAAATCCTCTTCACAAAGTACTTGAAGACTGATTCAACAACCTCATCATTAAATGCATATATGCACAGAAAATACATTTATAAACTATAAATATATATGCAAATATATTTATATTTTTTTCAATCATAGCTAATGCTACAAAGATAAAGTTTTACTGAGGTATATCCATTTTAATATTTAAAGGATCCTTAACAGCTGTCATTGTCTGATACTAGAAAGATGTGATTGCAAATATGCTTTTTCAGACCTTCAATTCTCGGAGCCTCTTATATGATTTTTGCAAGCATTGTTGCAACAACTGATGGAAAGCCTATCAGGCATTTTTTATGTTAGATTTTTGTTAGCTGTGCTCGTTTTTGAGTGGGGCTATAAGAATGTGGCTCCAGCGAGCCTTTGTTTCTCCAGTCATTGCATGGCAAATGGCTTTCTCTCTGAAGAAAGTGGAGCAGTCCGGCTGTCTCAGCTGTGTGTGTGCTGTCTTCCTCAAGATGATTTGCAGGACCTACTCTCTATTGCTCAGTTTCCTTTGCCCTAGTCTGAAAGGATTCCCTGGTGTTTTATTTCTGACAGTATTTCTTAATCTTTGTGCTTCCTAGCTATTTCTTGTCAAAAGGATTCAGTCTCTCTTTATCTCTCTCATAATCATTGTGAGGCTGAAAAGAGTATTACACATGATCTAGTTGGGGGGGAACATAAGGAGTAATCTCTTACTGACTGCCAAGTTCCATTTTCCTCTTGCCTGGGTGACTTCCATTTTTATGAAACGAGTCTTAAAAATGTTCCATGTAGTAGAAAGTTCAGAAAAGACTAATTTTAATTTGGCAATGCATGACATTGGTGTGGAGTAGTAATAATGGCATTTCTTTCCATTGCCATCCCACGACACTGTGCAACGTGAAATGCTGCACCATATCTATTACAATATTACACTTTCTCAAAGGGCTTAAAGAACATAATTTCCTAAATGTAAAAGATTATTTTGAAAATATGTGTAAGAAATATCATCATGACCTATAAAATTGAAGCATAGTCACTGAAGACCAGAGTTCATAATTTCATGATTACATCAAAGTAACACTTATTCATCAGAAATCTAGCCTACTGCTAAGCTAATTTAGCTTGTAATTATTAGGTAATGCATCCTCTATATCTGAATGTTTTTTGGATCAGAGACTATTTGTATATTTAATTGCTCTGGAAAAATATTCTTGCTTTTAGACAAAACATCAAGCAGTTATTTGATAAAAAAAAGAAAATCTCTTTCCTTGCTTCTTTCTAGAGACTTAGAAGTCTTGGCTCCCAAAGCTTATGAGTTTAGAAAGATGTGGGAACTTTATATGCAGGTCTTGCTTTCAGTAGGAAAGGTAACCCAAGTTAATAAGCATTAAGTAAAGGAGAAAAAGTAATGTAGGTACCCATAACAACAAAGAATTAGCTTCCAGTCCTAAGTCTTAATGAAGATGAAATTGTTTGCTCTTCCAATGGTGTGATAATGTCTGAAGGAAACCACAGGATCTTCAATTTCATTGTTGAATCACAATGAAATTGCAAATTGTTCTTTATTCACTTTGTTATTGAGTATATATATATATATATACATATATATATGTATAGTATTTTTGTCTTCCTTGCCATAAAATAAACCTTGGTTTCTAAAGAGACCACAGCCCCTGAGAGGAACCCCTCCGTGGACCTGTGTCTGAGGACTGCTCATTATCCTCAGTGGTGCTGAGGAAAATTCACACTATGAAGAGAATGAGAAACGTGTGCAATGGAGGTGCAACTGTTTATATATCTATAAGGCTGCAGTGGTTTCCTGTGCAATCTGCCACAACTTTGTATCACTACCCACAGTACTTTAGTACTGCATTTTCATTCAGCATGACACAAGACTGAAGGCACCATCAGAGCATCCTGAGGTCCAGTGGCTGCATCAGAGGTAGGAGCCAAGAGCCAGCACCACAACAGCTCAGTGAGGAGCAGGTCAGCTGAGGGTCCCAGCCTCAGGGGCTGGATGGCATCCTCTTTGAGGATGGACAGAATTTGAGGATGGACATGGACCCATTGCAAGGCAAGGCAGGGTTGTGGGGAGCTGGAGAGGAGCACTTCTGTAACATTACTCAGGCAGAGGCTGACAGCTCTGGTGACTGCCATGGGTTCTAAGAATCTGAGCAGGACAGGGGAAACACAAGGAGGGAATTGTTTCCTGAATTTGTAGTTTGATGTACATTTGATGTAGTCTTTTTTAAACCAGATTGGTTTGGTTTATGTTGGTCATGAGTCTACTTTGACTGTATATCTGCAAATTGAAGGGGACCAAGAGCTTAGTAAAGCTTTCTGGGGAAGGGTATGTGAGTTCTTCCATGCCTTGACAAAACTCTAAATTCTTTCTTTGATTATTTGGATTGTTAAAGGCTTTCACAGGTTTGAGAATACAAATATTCTAGATTCAGCATGACGTGATGTAACTACAAAAATATTTGGCAATTTCAGTCTTGGTTGTTTTCTCGTTTATTTCCATCTACCAGCAGCAATGAGGTTCCACTGATATCAGTGGAGAAGTGGTATTATGTATGGTATGATTCATGTCAGTGTAAAGTCTCACTGGATTTTAGTGGTAATGCAGCTACCATAAATAATGCATGTGTCTTTGTTACAGTAAGCTGATGATATGGCCAATTAAGGCTGAACTTCTGTGAAATAATATATTTACAGTCAGTAAGGTACTACTTGTTCTAATTATTTCATTACACAATTAGCAAGATACATTCTTCTCTAATTTTCTTATTCTGAATCAGGTGATGGTTAATGGCAACAGCTAGACAGGAGTCTAGGTTATTGTCCAAAGCACAACTTAATGTATGTTATAGAGGAAATCAAAAGAAAACCATCACTGCAAATCAGTGGTATCTCAAATGTTCTGTTTCTTTCATTGTTGAATGCTGTAATTTATTATTTCTTGATGAAAAAAACTTTGCAGTCATAACTAAGCAACCAAACAACCATACCCTATTGCTAGATAATAATTTTAAAAGATTTAAAATAATTTTATGTTCATACTTCCTTTAAAATACCTACTTGCTTATTAATGGTCCCTGTGTCCACAGAATTTTGTTAGTTCTTTCATAACTTTAAATCCTATTAAATCCTTTCGCACTACTTTAGGAACAAAGACATAAAGGCTAATTTAAAAGAAATGCTATGAATTTTTATAAGTATGCATTAATTGTCTGCACTACAATATAGGGAAACCCCATAAAGCAGAAGAAGACATAAAAACATGAAATAAATGTAAAATTAGAAGGTGAGCTTACTAAACTGAAAACACATACAAAAGAATTGTAACTATCAGCTCACTATTAGATGTATGTATATACATGTATGTATTTAAACTATTTTAAAAATCTGTAAAGGAGCTTTGTGACTTTTTTATTACTTAATGAAATTTCTGTGCATTGCTTATTGGATTTATTAATAAGGGCTTGTCTTTATCATGATAATGTCTCTGACTCCTTCTGACATGATGTTTTCGTTTTGCAAGTTAAAGATTGCATGCTTAATTAATTTTTATAATAGCTATGATAAGATAACCATTATACCTTTGGCAAAATGTCATTGGGAACATTTTCACTTAAAAACCAGAAATGTGAAGTGTCTCTTCGACATGTGAAGTAAATGTGACCTGTTTTTTCCTTACTCTGTACTGACTTAAAAGAAAATTGTAAAGCCTTTGTACTGCCTTACCTCCAATCTTGGGAGTAAGTTTGACTTCACAGAAAAAAATCTTTTGGACTGGTAGTACAAAAAAAATACTGGTCTCAACGTTTTTTAAAAGGTACTCTATTACTATTTAGTGGGAGTTAGTCATGTTCTAAATAAGGATTTTCAAGGTTTTTTCTTCTCTGCAATTGCTTGAGTTCTTACGGTTACTCAGATTCTGTGCAAATCAATCATTTTTCTGGATCTCTTTGTTCAAAATTTTAGGCTTCCAAGATGAAAGAAGTATTCATTAAGCAAAGATTATATACTTTTCTGCTTTTATTTTTCTATGCTGAGCAATGAGCTGAGGATATAGGCTACACAAATACAAATACATCTCTACCTAGCAACACTTAATTTCTTTATTACCTCTCAAATTCTTGATTCGGTATTTTCCACTTTTTATAAAGAGTGAGAAATAGAAAAGTGCAGGCATGCAAAAGAACTTGTTCCTTGTTCATGTCACACTTGGTGTTGAAAAACTTTAATATTATTGAAATTTATTTTTTGAACCGTCATCTTACTTAGGAACCTATTGTTTAGCAACTTAAGATTGAATATTGATTAAAAATATTTAAGACCTGTAAAAGTCTTAAATAAACCCCTTAAAATGGCTAAGAGTTTAAATGTAGTGTGATAATTTATATTAGCTTACGCTTCTCAAAGACATCACAGAAAAGTTTTAAGCTGTTTCTGAAACATAGTAACATTCTAGTTTAGTTCAAGTTTTCAGAGAAATCTTCCCAAGAAAAGGGTAGTCAGGGAGAAAGCAGGAGAATTCGTCTTTGAAGCTTAAGAACTGGACAGTTAAGTTTGGCAAATGCAATAAGCAAGGCAGGAGTTAGCAGTGTGGCTATGAACAAGAGGAATGGGATAAAATGGGGCATACCAGGGATGACAGCAATTGGCCAAGAGTAATGTAGCAGGTAAAGAGAAATCAGTGGGGTAAGGAAAAGAACTGACATAGTCAGCAATGTTGTAGACTGGGAAATTGAGTTTTTAATCAGCATTCTGAAATAAAATGTTTCGGGCAAAAGGTATGAATACAAGGGCAGTAGTCCAACAGTTCACAAAAGAGAAGATATAGGTGTTCCAATTCTATGTAAATCGCTATATACAGCTGACCTAAATAGAAAACTTAGCAGTATAAAACTCTTAATGTGGATCTTTAATCACTGTCCTGTATTCCATGAGGGTATAAATTTCATCAGCATACACGAGGAAAACCCTTTAGGTAATTGCTTGCTCTCTTATATATATATACATACATATATACACACACACACACACACACACACACACACACACATATATATATATATATATATATGTATATACCCACACCCACATATATATAATTTTTTTGTTGTTTCAAGAGAAATCTGTACCTAATTAAACACTTCTGGTTTTAACATGTAGTACCAGAATAAAAATGCAACATTTTAGAAATTATAAAATTCTTCTGCATATTTTTGTAACAGAAATGCTGTAATTGACAAGCAGTCTATACCGTAGGAGAAATTATTTACAGTGCCTGTGTGCATTAGAAAACATTGGTCTGGTATGTATGTGCATCATCACTTAACAGCTGAATGAAAATTTTGTTATACCTAGCAACTTAAAGTAGATGGTGAAAGACCCAAACCACACACATTTATATTATTGGTGCATGAAACTGAGAAAGGTCAAAACTTGGCTGCACAGCATTTGATTGAGGGAAAGAAACATCAGTGAATGAACTACCCTGGTAAAAGCTATAAGCACATCTCTCTGAACATTCAGTGGAAGTGTGAAATATTTAGTGTCAGAGATAATGCTTTCACACCAGAAGCTGTCAGATGAACCCTTATATTCCATCTTGAAGCATCAATTGATAGATTTGGAGTAGTCCTAAAAGCCTCTTACCTCTACTCTAGCTGAGTAACCATAAGTTAACACAGCAAGTAGCACAGTTTGTATCCATGATCCTGCCCAAAAGGGAACTTTGACATTTGTATATATTTTCATGTAGATCAACGAATTAAACTGGGTAATACCCACTTTCCACCCTGAGATATTTCATTTAAAGATTCAAATGTGTTTTATAACTCAGAGGTTGAAATTCATTCCTGGATCATGGATCAGCAGGAGATCATAGGAGAAAAGCTGTGGGTATATGGTATTTTAATTGCTAAAAAATGTACATTAATAGTTTCATTCCAGTTTTCCCAGGGCTGTTAAATGAAAACTTATATTAAATACAGGATTATTCTTTCTGAAACCCTGTTTTAGTTTCCAGTAAAGTCTGTAAAAGGCTTCTCCTTGAAGCCCACAAGAGTACTAGAATGTTGTTGACAGTTCTGCCCCCACCCTCCAGGTACATGTTTGTAGCATATTGGGCATGGGGATGTATTCAATTTACTCCTAAGATACACAGTCCCATTTAGCCAAACATTAGTCCCAACAGCCAAACCATCTGTTCAGGTGGGGAAAATAGGCTAAAAAAATCAGGGTGTTTCTTTGGCTTCTTGCTGAATGAGAGCTTCCCACTTATGTTCCCTATTTTAATTTGGGAAAACAGGTACAGTATTTTCTAACAGAAAGAGAAAATCTTTATTGACATAAAGTCTTATCATATTGGCATAAATCAATGAGAAAAACAAAAAAAAGAACCTTTTGCTGTTCTACTTGATAGAGTTGTCATGGCAAGATTGGATCTATTTGATTTATGGCCGAGATTGTCAGTTGCAGAATCTGGAGGACAGTGACTAAACTCTGCAATGGTATATGCAAATATGACTGAAAATGAGGACAACTGCAAAGATTTCAGGTAGAAGGTATTATGGCTTTAAGGATGGTATCAAAATTGGTGTCAGTACTCTGCTTCCCTCATAATTTCTTTATTTTTGGTTTTATTTTTTTCTTCCTGGTCCATCTGTTTAATTAATTCATACTTTTTTTACCTCTTCTCCTGCCAGGACCACTAAAAAGGCATTATTCAAAGCTTCAAAAGATCTTCATCTCTGCAAACTAAGTCTAGTGTTTGCATTTGCAATGAAGATGCAAACTTTTCTCAGCTGGATTTTTGTGGCTCAGCATCAGTGAGTTTCTAATTAGGTAATGGGATTAGGTAAAAACCAATTGGATAACCAATCTTACCTCAAAAGAGAGCACATTTAGAGCTAGGCCCACTTCCACGTGGCATTTTCGAGGTGGTTGGGTTTTTTTTCTGCTATTTTTTTTCTTACATACATTTATAGAATTAAGGTCGATTTGTATTATTTTCAAATCTGTTTATTGAGGATATGAGGAACAGTGATAATTTATTAAAATTGATGTTATTAAAATACCAAAGGATAGTGAAACCTAGAAATTATGAAGATTAAAAGTCACCTGAATTCTTTTAGGTAGGTGAAGGCATTCATGGATATGAAAAATGACAGTAATTTACATATTCTTTCTGATACGCATATTTATGACTATTTATCAGTCACCTCATAAGGTGAAAATTTACCAGTCACCTATTTAAAAAGAGTACTCTTCTCCTTGAAACTGGAGAATAACCATACACAAAATAAAGGATGATTCAATAAGTATGTCTCATCATCTAACATGTCATCTAACTACTATTTTACAGTATGTAAAAATAGATCCTCTCTTTGGACACATTCAGGGGAATTTTAAAAAGAATAATCCCACATATTATATTCTAGTATTGGCATGGGCTTTTAAATATCAGAACATATATTTTTTCTGAAAAGTAAAAGCTACATTTCTAACTACAATGGAAGGTATAAAAGAGGAAACTGATTCCATGCTTGCAGTCCTTTCTTGCCAATTTTCCCACCACATGGACCCAACTGATCATTGGAAATTGTGCCATTCCTATATGTCCTGTGTTTCCATTAATGATCTTGCTTCCATGTTCTCTTGTCAAATGAGGACACTATAGATGTATTCCTATCACTTAACTAACTCCATTTTTTCTTATTTTTTTGAAAGTTTTGAAATTAAACTTTATGAATATCTGATTTTTGCTTCATATGAGAGAACGACAGCAGGAAGCATCAGCTTTCTCCTCAGCCTTAAGTACCTAAGCTTTCCTATTCAAGGCTGTGTCCTTTAGCTGTCAACACTGAGTGGCTGAGTATTGTGTGAGATGCTTATAGAGTAGCAGGGTGCTTTTTTCCCTCCATTTGTTCACTCCATTGTTTGCTTGCTGAGTTGTTCCAGGCACTTTAAGAGTGAGTCAGTGTCTTCTAAAGAACAGAAGGGCTCCTGGTATTTTTTTTTATGTGATTTTTTTAATAAAATGGGAAGTTGTCTATAACACATGCTCTCTGCTCCCGTGTTAAAAAGTCTATATAACCAGGTATCCTGAACCATTTTGCAAAGTGGTTGTGCAGAAGCTTTGAAGTGTTAGAGGAGCTTTGAAGTGTTACAGTGTTCAGCCAAAACAACAGTATATTCTTCTGCTAAAAAGACTTAGAATATCTTTTTTCAATCTGTTCAAAGTTGTGAAGTAGAAAATAGACATACTTTAAAATACTTGTGTTGGCTTTGTCCAAGCTGTACAGCAGAGATATTCCAGGGACTAAGAGCAGTACTGACATAATGAATTAAAGACAGGAGATCATCCTTTGTGTGGCCAGTAATGAAGAAAACTATTAAGAAATTCAAAGCTTCTTTAACATCCTCAAGTTATCTAACACATAGAAAATCAGTAAAACATACATAATTATCAGTTAACTTGGTTTCGGTGGATCAGACTGAATTTTACATCAAAATCACAGGCACCATCATTTAAAAAGTTTCAACAGAATGGTAATTAATGAATTTGATATACAAAATAAAAAGTCGACTGAGTTCAACTAAGCTGAAGAGCATTTGGTGTGTCTATGAGGGGAAAAAAAACCTCACAAAATATTGCAGTCTTAAAGATTCAGCCAGGAAGAACAAAACATAGGAGAGAGGAGTATTCTGGAATTCAGTACATTCATAATATACCTTGCAACCAAAGGTATGGTTGCAAGTCAAAACAATATCAAATTGTTTTGACTATGTATTCTACCCAAATATTTGTTTATTCAAACTACCTAAAATTGTCACAATAACATATTAAAATCCCCAGACCGAGCAAAATTACAGAGAGCTGATGAATTTCATTGTCATACAGATATTATTTGGAAGAAAAAAAGGCAGGCTTTCCACATTGAAACTAATGTTTCTCTCTAATAGCAGGGATAATGGGATTGAAAAGCTCCTGATATATCCATTGCCAAAAAATACTTGCTGTATAGCTCAGATTCTCTCTGGTACAATAGGTGCCAGTATGTGTTGATAAAAGATTAATCATATTTATATATAATTAACTGTTTGTGGAAAATACATCATACCAGATCTGACAGAATGAGAGGGGTGAGTCTGCCACAGTTCCATGTCCTCAGGTTCACCAGTTGCAAGGCTGAAGATGCGTTCCTGGCAGACACATGTACACAGATTCAGCATGCATAAATAAACATGTACACCTTAGCTGGCCACAGAGATCACAGGCAGATGCACAAGGCACTTGTGCAAACCCAGAAAGCACCAATTTACTCATCCTTCTCCCCAGTTAGGCTAAGCAGGGTGGAGCTCCATTAGTGAGAATATATATGAGTGTACATATGTTATATATGTACAAATATTGGATACATTTGTATACTGGTCTGTACTTGTTCATCCACACATGAGCTGGATGGGATTCCTCAGGTCCCATAGCCAACTCAGAGGTGGTTCCATACATTAAGTGTATAGCTCAAAGCCTTATGAGAATACTACAGTCTGCTAAGTGGCATGGATAAACAGTGACTTGATATACAGCAAATAGTTTTCAAATTACTGATATTATTGCTGGAGACAAATGACATAATGCTTTCTGACAACAAAAAAATTAGTTCAAACCAATTGTTCAGATTTTTTTGGTTATATTTTTTATCCTCTTCTTAGAATGCTGAATAATGGCACACATCAGACTTTAAAATAAATTTCCCTGAACAGTCATTCTGTCTGCATTCATATTCCCATTATCTTGATCTGTGTTCATTACAAACTTGTAGTGCTGTTGCAGCAGGTCAATGTCTTGTGACAGCTTCTGTTTCACAGCTGCAGTTTCTTATTGATGAAAATAAACTTTTCTCAATACACAGATATCCATTTTGTTAAACTGAAGAGCAGTGAAATTCAATTTTCCCAAAAACTTCAAAAGCAGATTGTGTGTTTCCTAGACAGGCACAATTCTTGCATTGCTTCAAGGGGAAAGGCTTGCAGTTGGAGATTGATCACTTTTGTGGTGTTTGCTTGCTCTCAACAGGGAGACAGAAGGACATGGGGTGTACATCTTTCAGATACTGCAACTCAGCAGGCTGCCATGTTTTCATGTAAGATGGAAACCTGAATCCAGAATTGCACTCTCAGTCCTTCTTCATCATTTCTTGACCAGACTAAAAAAAATGCTGTGAAGCTGTGTGGCTCTCTAGTCGTCTTCTCATAACATCTGTGCAGCGTCAGGATAATGGACTGGGGGCTCAGCAAGTTTAGACTGGAGAAGGAACAAAAGTGACTGATGCTCTCTCCCTTCTCAGATGTTTCCTGACAGGATATGTGGGTTCTTAAATCCAATGGCCCACTTTTAGCCAATCAACCAGCCAAACCTTTCCACTTAAACATCTATTCAGGTAATAATTCTTACTTCTCCTAGCACGTTCATGCAAGTCAACATCTAGCTCTTGAAGTCATAACTTGAAAACTTTCTTCCTGAAATAATCATAAAAATAACATGCTATAAGAACTAACATGCTATGAGAATCAGAATGAGCAGGACCAATGGTATGGACAAGTCCCTTTGTGCAGCAAACATGCATGGAACAGATCTTCCAGTCTCTTGGTTTTCATCAGGGACTGAATAAGTACAGGCAAGCTCTTCAACACCACATTTCTGTCTATTCGATAGAGGCCAGACCAATTATCCTGTAATTCTGCATATAGCCTACAACTGAGAACAGATGTGAAAGAACATCCTGCAAATAGAGTGCAGTGTATATTATATTTACATTGTCATAAAACTGCATGTGCAATCTTGTTCTCAAATAAAGATCTGTGAGTGTATTTGGTCTTGTAATGTTACTGGGAAGACACATCAGATGATCTGGAATGTCCTGTTTATGTGGAGGAAATTTAACAATGAAAAATAGAAGTAACCCTGGAACAAACAGAATATATGCTTTGCCTACATTCAAGTCCCAAGCACCAGTGAATATTGGAGATTACCATGCTTTCATGCAAACTTAATTTTTTCTTTACCTGCATGAAGATCATCATTTCCTCTGTGAATGTTCTGTACAGCTCAAGAATAATGAATAAAAAGTAAAATCAAACCACCTGCTTAAGGAAGGAAAGGGGAATATTACTACCTAATAATTTATCTTTTAGAGATGTCTAACAAAAGATAGTTGACTTTATGTTGTATAAACACAGCAAGATTTATATCTGTTGTAAGAGAAATAATAGGATAAGGGAAACTGAGTGTAAAACACACAGAAACTCCTAATATTGCTTCACTACCTGTTGATTGTTGTTGCCGTGGTTTAATAGAATCTTTACAACACAAGGTGCAAGGTAGAAGAAAATTTTGGGAAGCTGAATGAATATACAGGGGCTACTTTTGTAAATTTGTCTTTATTTTTTAATTCTTTTTAACTCCAAGAACTTAAAACCTATGTTAATAGAGATTCTGAGTATAGACAAAAGCAGAGGTCAACATGTGGTAGTTTTTCCACATTGAGTTTTCCACATTGACCAATTGTCAGGAAAAGAAAGTTAAAAAAGTAGAAAGCCAGGTACCTCATAATAACTGTATTACTATATACAAATTAGTTAAATTAAATTTTCATTAAATTTAACAGTGTAAGAGAGCTGCAGCTATAAGGTAAATTCAATCCCTCTAGTCATCCTCTAAGCAAATGTTTGCACTGGCTCATAATTTTAATTTTGTAAATTTGGACTGCCTCCGAAACAAGGGAATTTTCTGTATTTTTCACATGATTGTACAAGTCTATCCATAGAAAAAAGAACCTTTTCCATAGGCCAAAATAAATACCCTACCTGTTAATGCCTCAACTCAAATCACATTGACATGTTTATAATGTGTCATAAAAATGAGGCAAAATTGGATACTCTAACCGTATGCATGTGTGCACAGTAATATCAGCATTATAAACTAGCTTGTGTTTGCAATTAGAATGCTTCCTGTTAGTGGAAGTAGAATCATTGCTCTGCTCTGCTGAGCAGATAAGAGGATTTGCCACTAATCCACCAGTCCCTACCCTACTTCCCTACCCACTCACTTGTTACTATAAAGTACTTTCACCTGAGCCTGTTGGGATAACGCACTGGCTGAGATGCAAAAGATGTTCTGCAGGATGCAGTTTTTCCATATGTCTCATTGATCCCCCATACCTTCTGTTGAAAGCTAGATTCCCTCAGACACCTGTGTCTGGCTGGAAAATATCTGGCTTTGAAACTAAGGAAAACGTCCGTAATGCCTAGTGTAAGGCTGAATGCCGGGGAGGAAAAGTGAACTAGATCATTCTGACAGCATGATAAATGCATTAAGCAGCATATCTTCAAGCTCTTCATAGTGATGAAATGCTATAAGGATTTTACTGAAGAAGGTAAAAATATGAAGGGTTTTCTCCTCTTCATCTTTTGATTAAAAATTTATTCAAAAGACTGCATGTGCCATGTATTGGGAAGCTCCCAGCTCTCCTCAAGCCTTACAATATCAGTACCTTAAGGTAATTTTAAGGAACAAAAAGGAGCTGTGCTAATCATCAGAGCTGTGTTTTATTCAAAACCAGCAGGTATTAATCAGTTGGATTTGTTTAACAGGTGAATCTCATTAACATAACATGTGGGAACAATTTCATCTACTGATATTTTCTATGTCAGGGATTTAGCTATAAAAGCTGTTTTAGGTTTTTAATTATTTATTTATAGCATGCAGACAATCTCCATGTTGCTGCTGCAGCTCATATTCTAAGAGGGCACTTTCTAAGTCATTATGGTTATTCTTCTTTTAAAACTCCTGCCTTTTAATGTTTATAAGGAAATAACAGCATCAGGAACTTATTTTAAAAAGTTAGTATTATGTGTTTCCAGTGTGACTGGTTCTATAAACAATTGAAATGCAGCATATAAGAAAGGGAGCGTTTTGTTTGTTTGTTTTTAATGCAGAGAAGTCTGGTATGGCCTGAGAACTGAACCTGGAGCCATTCTGATAAGGTGATTCAAGGAAATCTCAATATATGGCTACAGTAAATTTAAAGGTCTGCTAATTCAATTATATGTTTCTTTGTATTTTGAATTCATTATATAGGATAAAAAGTAGCTGTGAAGAGAACTGAGAATGTATTCCCCTTTTAGCTATTTCAAAACCTGAACTGTTTTATTTGTTGTCTCACCTTTTGATATAAATTCTATTTAACATGCATTTTAAAAAAGAAGTAGTGGTTTGGTTTTATGCTCTTCAGAAAAAGTATAAGTGCTATCTTCTCACTCTTTAAAAATGTGGAGGGACTGAATGGTACCATGCAGATACTCTGGGAAGACAAACAAAACCACAGAACTATACAAATGCTTTAGTGGTAAAGATTAACACACAAGAAATGTTCTGCTTGAAGAATTAAATCAAGGGCAAATAAGGCAGAATAAATGTGCATCTTATTTTCATAAATCCTTCTTGAAATGAGAAAGAAAGAAGCTGGGAATGAAAAATGGAACTTGAAAACCGGATATTTTGATAGAGCTAGCTGCTTCCTCCTTGTTCAAGTTTGTTGCATTCTTGGATGTAGGTGTTGATGAGCATTGTCTATTCAGACAAGAAGACTGAGAATTTTAACTGGATTAAACTGATTAGTATGCAATGTAAGATCAGGTTATTTTGGTATAATAAAATTTGTGGTAAACAAGTAGTTTATTTGGTGACTATGTCTGTGTTAAGTCTACCCCACACAAAACCAGCACAGCTTCTGCAAATTTTTTTTTTATATGTAGTTTCTAGCACATTTTTTTGTACATATAGCATATCCTTCAGATTTATATATGCATTATTCCATTTATATATTATTTATAATGTTT
Organism: Parus major; assembly: GCF_001522545.3. NCBI lineage: Eukaryota > Metazoa > Chordata > Aves > Passeriformes > Paridae > Parus > Parus major. Next base: position 110,405,302 of record NC_031769.1, read on the forward strand.
AAATGCACATAACTTCGTGCACTATATATTGCTTGTGATGTGAATACTTTGGATACTGTATAGATGTAAAATGTATACAGCATATATTACAGTACAGGTAATGTGCATATATCTATATAATATACACTCTCATATAAATATCTTGATTGAAACGTGTATTTTAGAGTACATTGCTGTTCCCTAAATTTGGGTGTCTCAAATAAGGTTGTCTCATCTATTTGTAATAACCTGTGAGCAGTAGTGCCAGCCTTGGCACTGACAAATTTGATTTGGGGCCAAGAGTGTTTTAGAAATATAATTGTAAATAAATAGTCAGCTGGACAACATGATCACTAATTTTTAAAACCTGATTTAATTTTGGTCTCACCTGCAGTTGCACTTAGGTTTTCTGAAGACTCTAAGTGTCTAAACCTTTTGACTAACTCCATGGGAACAATTTTAAAATACCTGCCATAACATACCAATATGAAAATGTCTTCTCCTTTCTTTACCTAATAATTACTTGTTTAAATGCAAAGTAACTGATTGCTGTTTCTGTTACAATGCAAGTCTTGAATTTCTGGGCAGAACTTTGCTCTACTAAATGCATTGTAAAATGCTCTCTGTGTGAATATTTAATTTTTTATTTTTTTTTTTTTTAGTTATCAGAGATGTAAATTTAGTACCAAAAAATTAAATCAGAAATAATGTGAAGAAGGGCAGGATTTTGTATGCATTGTTACACATTATGTGCCTAATACTGCTATAAAGCTTTCTGTCACAGTGACCTTCACATTCTGTCATACAAAAGGAATTATTCCACATAAGACAGTGGAATTTCTTTCTGAGTTTCCTCCAGAATGTCACATTCAGAACACTTTTCCAAACTTTTTGATTGAGTCATATTTTGAAATCTTTGAAGTTACCATGTATCTAAAGCTCCCTTTAAGTTTCCATTTCAGTCATGTTGATGCTGGGCAGTGCTGGTATTCTTGTGATCAGCCTGCATTAGTTGCTTATAAAACATGTTTCCTCAAACATCTTATGTGAGGGTGCCCCTTGCATTAAATGTTCCTGGGGAAAGATTAACCAAAAATAGTTCTATTTTTTTTTTTTTTTGTTTCTGCATAATGGATAATTTAAGGAAAACATTTCCATTTTCCAGGCACTGTGAAGCTGCAACTAGGGTTTGAAAAAAAATAGAATTAATCTTTTGAGCTTACTGTTAAAAAAGTGAGTTCTAAGACTGAAAGAAATATTGTATTTTATGGACCAAGTAGAGTTTGAGAAGAAAACTTGCAAGACTCCAACCAGTGTTGAATATGTTCTACACCTGCATACTATGCTGGGAAAAGCCTTCTGTACATCATCACTTGTTTTCTTCATTTCACAGCCTGTTTGCCTAGTTGGGCTTCTGGAAATTTTGTATGCTTACAGCTGTGCAGATAAAATCATTGCTTAACCTTTTATAGAGTCCTCTGAAATGACTTTTAACCTAATCACTTATGCCAATGTCCTTAAAGATATTTGGCAGCAAATGCTAAAATAAAATATAGTTAAATTTCTTTCTTTTAGAAGACTGTAAAAGACCTTCCCTGCCTTTGGACCCATCTAGAAAATGACCGTTTACATGTTACATCATCTCAGAAAAGCAGTCAGCTGGGAGTGAAGTTTTGGGTGGTTTTTTTGAGCTTCATTTAACAAAAGAGAGAATAAAATGGTCTAAGGCTTGCAAACTGAAAAGAGAGAAAAATTGGTAAAGTCACGATTAACTGAGCACTAGCCTTATGATGAACAGGACTGCTGCCATCATGGAAATAAGTTTGCATCCTAATACTTATGCAGAAAGGAATAAGATCATGACAGTACTCTTTCTGAGTAGTTAATTTAAAAACTGTTTTCTCTGAAGCACTATTGCATGGAAGAATGGATATATATCATAACTGTACAGATATGGATAAATATGTGCACTTGGATCAAGCTTCTTTAGTGCCTATACTTGACACAGCTATGTGTGGAACAAGAGGAATATTATCTAAACAACTAAAATTGCTCTAGTGGACAGTTTACCTGCAGTTGACAAATGTAGCTTCAAGAACTGTGAATTTGAATTCTTGAGAAATGAAATGGATAAGTTTTGTGTGAAATCTAGAATCTTTAAATTATATTTAAAAAAATAATCTTTACCATTATATTTTTGAATTTGTTAAGTCATAGAAAAGACAAACCTTTGGCAAAGTTATGATGAATGTTTCCAAAGTTCTTTAATAAAGATACTCTGTTTTTCAAACAGCTAAGTATAAGATACATTAAATGAGAACATCCTTGTCAATTAAATGAAGTATATTGTTTTCAATTACAATTCATCTTCTTTTAACCCAATATGAATCATGGTACTTGTTAACTTCTTTTAATTATATTCCTTAAGTAATTCTCTCCTAACTGTATGTGCAACAGATATAATGATCACAATACATATTGACTTAAATAGATAAGAAAACTTTATTGTTTTGGTTTGCTTTTATGTACCATCTTTGGTAATGTGCTGCCAAAACCCCTAAAAATGAATATATCAAAGGACCAGATGTGATAGGGCACAGAGCAATTTATTCTGGTGAAAGGTGTCCCTGCCCAAGGCTGCGATGTTGTAAATGGATGATCTTTAGGGTCACTCCAATCCAAACAATTATATGACTCTATGATTCTATTTATCTGAGGTTCTTCCATTTAGCTATAAGAAGTAATTGTCCACAGCTTTATATAGGGTTATGAAGTACTAATGCATATTCAGCTCCTTATTGAAAAAGGCAAAATAATGTAGGTCTTTTACCTGTGGATATGAATGTCCTTTAAAATACAACTTTTATAAAATTGAAGCACCTCACCTTAAAATGCAATTCACTACAAAGAACTGTATCTTCTGCAAAATTTATTATAAAACAAGTCCTTGAGGACATTTATTGGATTTTAAAAGCTTAGTGAAAGTAAGGACTTCACTCTCATCTCCATCTGTTCTCAAGACCTAAGAGTTAAGCTAACTCCCATCTAATCCCATTTTCATGGAGCTTCATATTCTAAATTATTTTCTTCTTGGATATCAAAAAGATAAATGTTGACTTTTTAAAGTTTATTGCTATTCATGTCTGAATTCTGAGTTTGAGTTCCAGAAATAGAAACTATTAAAATTATACTAATTTATACTAAAAGAACATAAGAGGTGATATATTACCAGCATGGATTCCTAATTACATAACCTTCACTCCAGGCTTACATGTTCTTCAGCTCTGGTACCAGAGGTGTCTTTGACAGTACAGAAGGCAGAAAAATGATGGAGACTGTGAAGTGTCTTATACTTTTTTTGTCAGTAGGATCCAAGAATTTCCAGAGCTTGGAAGGGGTTCTGCTTTCTATTTCCTGCATTTGCTTTAAGAAAACAGGATTTTTTTTATTTTTTTTTTGCCAGTGTAATTTTTGTCAGCATGTACACTATTACCACCAATATTTTAAGGAAATAAATTATATTTTTTAGATGGGAAAAGAATATGTGAAAACAAATCTCCTCTACCTGAACACCCTCTCTCAGAGTAAAGCCTTTCTTCTGAGTTTGATCACACTCCAAGTTTATCCAACTTGGTAACCTCCTGGCGATATGACATGATTTCAACAATATTACTTTTAGGAAAACAGTCAGTGCTGGTGCCAGGGGCAGACAGCTTGAAGGTAGCCCTAGCACTGATTGAGACTATGAACAGTGGTACATTTGCAGCTGAGGCCTCTCTGAAGGACCATATGGATTTAATGGAGCTCAGCAAGGAACAAGCTTGTCCTGTTTGGCACAGCTGTATCAACTCACTGTAGATGTAACCAGGGGTGGCTTAAAGCAGTCCTGCCAGTACCATCAGTTACCTCTAATGAGGTAATCCAAGCCAATCCTAATCTCATAAAATTTAAACTTGCTTTGTCCTTTCATTGATTCTATAAAAACTTGAGAAATAAATCGTTCAATTCTATCCTTGCTCAGCTTCTAATATACAATTGGTATTTGAGGGCTTAATGACTAATTTTCTCTCCTTAAAAAAACTTAATTCTCCTGGGTTTATAGCAAAGAAGAATTAATTCTGCTAGAGTCATCTTTTGTTTCAATCTTCTAATACTGCTTCTAGAAGCAATTCAGACATTTCCCACTTTCCCCACTGTAAATCCCCCCTTCCTTTTTTACTTCCCCACACAAACTTCTCAGAAAAATTAACATACTAGTAAATTGCATACTTGGAAAAACAGGATTTATATTAACTTGACTTTCATCATTCTTCTGTATAGATTTATGACAGGAAAATTTCCTGTCTTTTCTACATTCTTACAGATACAGAAAGAAAATCAAGTAAACATTTATATTGTTAAAATACCTAACTTCTTAAACCAGAGGATTCTGAATTTTACCTTTATAGTATATTTTCTTGAACATATATTAAAAATAATCTTATCTGCTCATATGTAAACATCTAAAAGTTCATAAAACAAATTTAGGATAACATTGAAAAGACACTTTTTTTTTCTGTATAAAATATTCTCTTCTGGCTTTTTGGAGTATGACTGTTAATACACATCAGGGTACTCAAACCAGAACAGTAGCTTTGGCAGAAAAGGATAAAACTTGTCTTACTCCAAAAGAATTAAAAAACAGAACAGAAAAAGTACACTGGAGACAAGGAAACGCGAAACAAACATTCTGGTTCTGGATACTATTAAAATGTGCCTTGACATTTGGAAAAAGCATGTAGAAAAAGCTTAGCTTACCATTTTCGCTTTTTTTAAACAACAGGTTTTGCAGAGAGAAGAGCTCTTACCTTCAAAATATGGGTTTTATTAGAACAGTAAAAGGCATGAGTAATACTTTGAAGAAGCTTAAAGTACCTACAAAAACTCAAGGTGAAACAGAACAGGAATAAAAGATTTTGTAAATAAGTCCTTCCAACCATGTTATTCTTTTGTGTGTGATTACTGTGAGGGTGTGAGGCACAAAACAGGTAGCCCAGAGAAGCTGAGGATGCCTCATCTCTGGCAGGGTGCACAGCCAGGTTGGATGAGGCTTTAAAAACCAGCTCTAGTGGAAGGTGTCCATGGCAGAGGGGTTGGAACTAGATGGTCTTTAGGGTCCTTTCCAACCCAAACCATTCTATGTTTCTTCTCATGAGTTTATTCCCAGTTTTACTGACTTCTGAATTGCAACAAATTTCAGTTTTTTCCATCTGCATCTTTGCTGTGCACAGGAAGACCTCCCAAGAGAGCAAGTGACCACAAGAGTAAGAAAGTAGTTATGGAAAGTGCTCCTTGACATAGGGTATGGGAAACTGGTTGCCACTTAATCTAACATGAATCTAAATAAAATAGTAAAATTGTTCATGTTTACCACAAGGTTAAATTGAAAATCTGGATATTTTCTTTTAAATAATTACAGAAATATTTTCCTTGGAAAAAAAAAATCCTCATGATTTTTGCTTCTCGAATTTACATCTATTTGGAAGGAATTTAACAAATAACTGCAAAAATAAAGATCAAATCACTAGAAATGTTGTAACCAACTTTGTAGCTCTAGAGAAATTCAAATTTAAGTTTTCACTTTCCACCCATTTGGTGTTCTATCGTCAGCACCTTCAGCTTCAACTGAGTCTTGCAGAGGAACATCTCTGTTTAAGTAATTTATATCAAATGCTATTAGGTGATTGTTGATTTGGAAGTTTTTTTGTAGGGTCTTGCTCCTTTTTTTTGAGATTTTTATTTTTTAAAGGCAGATTATTAATATATTAAGCAATATTTTTTATTATAATGTGGGATTGCTGGTATGATTAGTTGATGTCTACTCCTGTGTCTGTTTCTCCCAGAATTTGGCTATTCTTTGTAAAATGTTGACACAAAGCAGATGATGATATCAATTTGAGTGATTTAATATATCTAGTGCTGTAAAATAGTTTGACAGTCTTTCTGTTCTTCTTCTATTGGTTTTTCTTCCATAAACCCTTGCAGGTAAATACAAGGACACCTTTAATCATCCTTGAAGAAAGGATTTTTTTTCCCACAAAGTGTGGAATTTAGATTTAATTTTGAAAAGGGATATTGCTAACTAAATAGAAAAACCTTAGCTGTCATTGATCCTAATATAAACCTAAAAATGTAGGCATTTTTTATCAAGTTCATTGAAAATCCAACCACATTAACCACTTTACAGTATCCTTTTATCTAATAATTTCTCCCTTTGGGTGACACACAGAGAAGATAATTATAAATCATAGCTATACATTTCAGATCTTCAAAATTATACTCACCTTAGAGTTCATTTTATTGCTTATCTATCCAAGCATGATGAATCTCCAAGACATAAGTTTAAGTACAGCTTTGGTTTTAAACAGTCTGAAAATAAATAATTCTGCAAATAATTAGGTGTTTGGAAGCCACTGACAGAGTAATCATGCCCTGTTGTAAAATAAAATATAGCACATAGATCATATGACACTGGAGTGTTTGGAAAGGAAGATTGGTCTCCATTTCAGTAAAAATGTGGTAAAGGACATTTTTCAGTCTGTAAGCTTTTTGTGAGAAAACCCAAGTAATACCTCATTTCTAGTCCCTTCCCATTACAAGTTCTCGGACTCCCTCTCTACCAGCAGCCTGTAGCATGCCAATTAAAATAATCCTTTAAAACATATTGCATAGCAATAGAAAATAAAATACTGATTTTTATTTGTATAAAAACCCCTGTTGATTCAAAACTGGAGAAGTTTTTGACAAATTTCACATAAAATTTGTAACTTTGACCTCTTTTTTTACTGCATATTTTCGTATCACGTACTCTGTAAAACGCTGAAAACCTTGACTCATTTATCTGTATGTTTGCTTATTAGATAAAATATAATTTATAGTGTTTTTAAATTGTTTATGTATTCTACAGAAGATTACCTATTTTAAATAACTATCAATTCTAAAGTAAACTTTTAAATACCTCTGTTTTCCTTCCTGAAGGTTATTTAAAACTAATGTAGTTCTGCAAGTCTTTCCCTAAAATGGTTATACTTCACAGAGAGAAACACTTCTCTTGATTATTACAAAACCTACCACTGAAATCCTACTGATTCCTTTTCTTGTGTGTTAAAATGTGTTGGACTAAAGAACCTAAGAATTGTACTTTCAAAAAGGGTTCCCTTTCAACTTGGATTTTCATTTCCTGTTGTTCATGTTGATCAGTTATTATGAGAATGAATAGGTGAACTTAAAAGCCTGTGCTAAAATTGTTTCCCTCCTTAGTACATCCATACAGGGAAAAAGCAAGAATAAGGGATTATTATGACCATCAAGTTAGCAGATTTTAGTCTGGCCTTTCCTGATTGTAATCAAGCTCCTTATCCTGACAGGAAAGAAAAAAAAAAGAAAAAGAAAAAAGGCAAAAGGGTGTATTGTCAAAGAAACAGTGGTTTTATGATTTTTTGCACACGATTTATTTATATGAAAGAAAATTTTATGATTTTGTGTTAATTATGTTACTTACTTTGGCCCTTTACTAAACTAGGCTGTTTACTGATTTACTGCAAGTCACTGTCTAAATCTATCAGATTATTTTAGTAATTCCATAGAGATCACATAGGCAAATCAGTTTTGTTGCTCCAGAAATGCTCTTCTCAAGAAATAGGGTTAAATGGGAAGTAGGAAGAAATTAATGCTGACATGAGCTCATATTCTTTGACAAAGCTTGATCACCATTTAATCATTTGACAAGCACAATTTTGCAATTTCTTCAGTCCAGATAGTAGCTTTCCTGGCTCATTCAGTTTAGCTTTCCCCTGTAAAGGCAAAGCATTTGTAAATAACACCCCTCACTTTCTTCAGCCATTGAAGTAATAACATTTAATATTGAAGATGTCAGCTTTCAGGGTCAGCCAGCTCTGTGGCTTTTGTAAAACATTGCTCAAGAACAGATGATACCAATAGATACTGTATTTGTAGACTTTTAAAATTTTTTTAAATATGATGTTTGACAGTCATTAATTTGGGTTATTCTGCAGCTTTGACTCTAAATTGCAAGATCTGGCAGTCATATACAGAAATAAACATTAACCCTTCGTCACTGATGTAAGTAAAGTGCAGATAAAAGAGCAAGAAACAATACAATACTAGCACAAAAATAAATAACTTACCGTTTCAATTTTTTTTTTTTTTACTTTTGAGCAAGCCCTCCCTAACTCAGGACAAACTAGAAGCTTAGACTATGAGGCAAAGTAGTCAATCCAGCCATTTGCTTGGTCCCAGAGGTCAGAGTCATGAAAGTAAAAAAATACAGTTATCCTAATCAATCACTGTAAATAGTAAATCTTTGAGTAATAAATTGTGTCTATTCATTATGTGATAGTCTTCAATTTTTATTTCTTTAGTGACAAAGACTAGTTAGTGACTGGAAGGAATGGCAGGTTGAAACCCTGATTGTCATGTACATAATGTAAGTCAATTACAAAGTCAGCATAAAACAGTATGTGGTGGAACTTCAGGAGCTCAAATTCAAAAAGCAAAATATATGCATTCATAATTTTAAATTAAATTCTTTTCACAATATCTTTCCTAATGCCAGAAGTGATTAGATTGTTTGTCTAGTACCTCAGATGCCAGATAATGTTTGATTACCTGTGAATTAAATGAAGAGTGAGTAAAAAGGGTTTTTGGGGAAAAGGGGTGGCCATATTCCGTATAATAAAAGAAAGCAGCAGAAACCTTACTAGAACTGCCTTGACATAAATGTTTCTTAGAAATTGCTTATCTGGCAGGAACTCATTATTTCTGGATTTTATCTTAGATCCCCATCATCTTCTAATATTGCTATAAATGCAGCTACTGTAACAGTTACTTGACCACCTTGGGTAAGATTCTACATATATACACATGAACACTTGTCTCTTTGAGGTTTTTGTTTTATAGTCTTTATTCTTTTGGCCATGAATCAACTAAAATGTACTTATAACTTATTACTACAATATAGTAATAAGTAATAGCCTTTTATGATTTTTTTCTACACATGATCCATTTATATAAAAAAAAATCCAATTTTTTTTAGTAATGTTACATACGTGAAACCTTATAACATGTAGAGCTGTCATATACAATACTTCTTTTTGTTCTGAATTATCAAAGTTGCTTGAATGCAGATTAGCAGTATTTCAGTAAACTGAAAAAATGTTTTATATTATTTCGTGTGTATATTTTGTACAATAAGGGAAATAATGCAAAATTTTTCTTGAATTTGATATTAATGAAGGAATGAATATTCAGTTTAACCAAAACCATTAGAAAAATACACTATGATAAAGATGGCTGAAAATATAAAACCCTCAGGAAAACAAACAATGTTTTGGAACTAGGTTTTATTCTGTTAGCAAATGAAATCTGTTAATATCTCATTCTTACTTGTAAGGTATTAAGCTGTCTTTCTCTCCCTTTTCTGTGGTTTCATCTTTTCCCCCTGTAAATGTCTTAGCACTTACCACACTTAGGATTCAGAGAATAAACTACAGAGCTAGCAAAGCTTATCCTCTACCTGTTTTTAAAGTCTCTCTGCTAAGAATATGTAGACATATGATCAAAGATATCTCTTCTATCTTTGATGCATGAGCATAAATCCTGTAAAATTTGTAGGAATTATGTGCATACTAAGTGAAAACTACCCCTGTGGGGTAATAAAAAGAGTCTGGTAAGATCAGTGGAGAGAAAAATGTCTGTGCCATACATTTAAACGGTTCTGAAATGTCTGGGAAAAAAAATATATCTCACTTCCTACAGAATACTGTGAATTCCTACATTATCAAACCCCATGTTTTTCTCCTTTAGGAAGGATTTCCTCATAATGGCTTGTCTCTGCAACTTCTCCAAGGGAGGTAATCTATATTTTGACTTTACGTCCAGATTTCTACATCACAGAAAATGAGGTCGTGAATCGTTCAGTGCCATCAATTTAATGTTTATTCTGCTTCTGTGGGAGACTTTCGCTTTCCTATCTGCAGTAAGTTACTTACCAGTATAGCAGCTGTAATAAAAATAAGAGGGTTTTATTATATCTTTTTGTTCTATCCATATCATGTACTGTCTTTCGCCCTTATGTTGCTTTCTGAAGGCAAACTATTTCACAGAAATGTTCAGCTTCACCATTTGTCACAGCTTAAGGTTTCATTACCGAAAACTCAAAATAAAACTTGGAGATGGCTTCTAACAAATAGAAATGTAGGTATCTTCTGGGTCATATGTTGGTTTTCAGTAGAAATATATAATGGGTTTCTTTTACTTCAGGACTTCTTTCCTTTTTTTTCCTTCAATTGTTTACTGAAAAATACCTTATAGTATTATATGTGACACTGCTTTTCAAGAAAATTATTTTCTTTTGGCGTTCTGGCCTCATTCTACATTATTATTGTCTCTTTTTGGCATTTATTTTGCATAATTCAACAGTACAGTCTGCAGTGGGTAAACTATATTTCAAGAAAAGAGAGCATCCAAATCCCTCTGCTCAGGGATGTTTTACAAGAACTAGACTGCAGGCTGCGTCCTATAAGTTAATACCAGGGAATGCAGAGCAATGAGTAATGGTGATGATAAAGGCCATCTAAACTAGACTTCCCTGCTCTAAGTCAGAGCCTTATGCAGTCAATGCTGTCCACAATGGACAACTGCACAGTTTATGTGACAGGACTTCTGCATGTGTGTGGCTTTCCCAAGCTTCTCAGGCTGAAACTTCCACATAGCCATCATCTGTTTGGTGCAGCAAAGTCACAGGAGATGTTTTGTAGATGTTAGGCTGCAGGATAATTATGCTGCCAATGCTGCCCGTTGGGGAGATACACTGAGGAGTATTTGTAATATTTCACCTACATATGCTTATATGCACCTACTACTGAGGGAATAAGGAAGGAACACCTAACAGCAATTTGGGTTTCTCATGCTAGTGACCTTCTTTGGAAAAAAATATAAGTATGTACCTCCCTGGAAGAGAATGAGAGAGAACACAGAAATTAAATAATGTTCTCGTGAATTTTTTATCAGTCCTAAGCTAACCTTTCCTCAGTATTTGCTTAGGCTTATAAGAACTAACCACACAGATTTGAAAGATGTTTCCTCAAGGATGCAATCAAGGTAAGACTCAATTCTCCTGTGTCTGAGGACACAGCAGAATTCCACCAAGCTGCATCGAGGGCAGAATGTTACAGAGATCAAGGTCGGCCAACAGCTGAGGATGACAATGAGGCAGACAAGGATGGAGACATGACTGCCAAACTCTTTCCCCACAGTCCCCCCTGCTCATGGTGACCAAAGCAGGCCTTGAGAGTACCACACAGGTCTGTAGCAGTGCTGTGGCACAGCTTGGCCAGGACAAGGGACAAGAACTGCAGGGTAGGGCAGACCTCGCTTCTCATGGCTCATTCTGCACAGCTCTTTCCACACAGCTGCCTGACCTGAGGTCCCGCAACTGCACCAAAATCTAGACTTAAGCCTAAGCAGCAAACCCCTGGGGGTTTGAAGGAAGAAATTACACTCACACTTAAGGACATTTGGCTTTCAATAGTTACAGCAGGATTTCATTTCAGTCATGTTGGTAGATACTGAAAAGAGAACTAAAAGAAATGTATCACGTACTTCAGTTATGCAGTTATAACTGTATAACCCCAACCAACCAGAAGGTGCTGGCAATTTTAGATAGTTTGTAGTGCTTGTTACCAAGAGACAGCAATTGATGGTGTGAGGGGGATGTGCTGCTCTGTTGTGTAAATAATAAAGGGAGAACTTTTCTGTAAAGTCAGCTCTGCAAGTCAAGCCTGAAAATTCTTACACACATTTCTAAGTTACTAATTATAGAATTTAGCTGCTATGAGGGTATCTACCTGGTTGATTTGTATCATTAGGATACAAAAATACATTGGTTTTGCATATTCTTTGTGCTTCAAATTAATAGGTACAATGCAATCAAGATACTTGCTAAAGCTGCTGAAACTTTGTGATTAAACTCAGGTTCAGACTGGGATATTTGGCAAAGTTTATATGAAATATAAATTTAGATAGGATTCACTGGCTCAAGGAAATAGGATGATCTCTTCAGGGCTGCATAACATTTTAATGTGTGACACTATTTTTTTCAGCTCTGAGAAAGATGAGAACATGTATGTTTTTTCTTTGCAAATCAAAAGATATATTTAAAAAAAAATGTGGGGGGGAGAATTTTGCCAGAGCTATTCTAAAAGGATGTTGAAATCCAAGTAATCTGCATACCTGTATAAAAGGAACAGCTGATATCATTGAATGTGTTTTTCAACTCATCTGCTTCAACGGATGAAACAGATTCCAGCCATGGACTTAGCTATGCACCACATGCAAATTCCCAAACAGAGGATTCAAGAACATTCATACAATATGAACCTGTTTTTCACAGTCCAGTGCATTTATTGCTGAATAACAGATGTTAAAAGGAAATTTAGGCACTGAGGGCCAGGGCTGGATTAACAGCTCCCAAAACTGGCCTGTGCAGCCATGTTCCTGCCAAGTCAGTGAATGTATGATATGCATTTGGCTTGTGTTCAAGTCTTACTGTGTGAAAGCTAACAATCTGTGTCAATCAAAAGACTGATGGATTGAAAAATGGTGTGCAATTTTAATTTGATGAGAAGTTGGAGATAAATTTTGATGTCTGAAGTGTACACTTAGTGTTTTAAGGCAATCTAACACTGAAGATGAGAGGATTAGAAAGAAAAATAAGAATGTGTTCAGGTATACTAAGGTAATGGGTGAGTCTGTACTTCTATTAATTTCTTTATAAGCAATAATTAAATGTGGTAAATGCAGAAGTATATTCATACTCAGACTGGAAGGGAACACTGTCACAAAAAAACCAGCCACCACTACTGTGCTTCCCATCATCAGCATTTTAATGGTAGGCATTAGAGTCTTGTTTAGAAACAGTTACATTAGAAAATTATTGCTAAAGTTTGTCACTTCAGGTGGTAAATTCTGTTACCTGTATTTAATGACCACTTTTGTGGTCCTTTATTGCATAACAACAGTAGAAAGGAATTTGCCTCTGCTAACACACTTTTCTCCTACCACTTCTCACAATTCTTCAGATTCCTCCTTTAGGACTTATTGACCTGGTTGGGAATATGCTTTCCAGGCTATCTTAGCTACTTTCATTAGTGATCTGGGGTCATAATGTAGCACAATGAGAGGAATAACCCAAAACCTGTATGTATTGTCACTTTATACTGAGGAAAGGAGAATTTTTATTTTTTTTTTTAGATTTTTTAGATTTTCAGACAAAGGCAGTTTTAAGTACACTTCCATTTCTGTTTAGGCATAAAGGCTTAACTATGAATCTCTGGATCTTTTCAGTCAATTTTTATAGCATAGCAAGTGCTAGCAGGTGACCATGTAATGCAACTAGTAGCTTTTTTAGGGGGGAGGTGTGGATGAAGGCAGATGGTTATGTTCTGGGAGATGTAGAGAAGAGAAGAAATCTATTAGGTAATTTTCTATGCCAGTTCTTTTGCAATTATTGTAATGAGAAAAAAGACCAAATTGCTTGGTATTGCAAACGTTTCCTTATTAAAAAAAGTTCAACATTAACTATACAAGCGGTAATCCCACTCAAAATATTTGATAAGCTGTTTAACAGCAGTTTTAGAAAGACAGTAAGTATCCTTGGCTTGGCTTTTCCTTTCTGCTCATTCACCAACATATCAGCCAAATAATCATAACTCTGTTAATTCACACATCCAAATACTCAGGGTAAGAATCTATAGACAAAAAAATTTTTACAATGGCTCCAGCATAACTTAACTATACTGACCTAAGCAGCACCGTATTTGCATTTTTCAAATGCATACTTTAATACAGGCAACAAATAATTAAAGTCGTTGATTACACTGTGATTTGTTGCAGTGATTTTTAAAAAGCCTGAGTTAAAATGTATTGATGTCCTGAAGAGGATCTGCATTATTTTTATTATTCATCGTTTTTAATATTCATCATTTTTAATAATGAAATGACTGCTCTTAATATAATTTAGAGGAAAATCTAAAACAATAGTTTAAGTTATCTGCATCCCTTGCTTAGGTTAAGCAAGTTTAGATATTTGCTTTGTTTTGAAGTAGAGCACAGGTAGAGTTAGAATTCAGCTGTGAGGGTGTGAATTGCAACTTTTTGATGTTATGGCCTCAGAAAGGACAATAATTGAGATACCTTAAACCTAATCTCCTGTATCTTAAGGCTAAAAATCCAGTCAATTGTATATTATTTCCTGGCTAATTATGGAGCTTGAGTAGTGTATTTAAAATTCAGAATATAAAAAAAAAATTCCTAGTGAAATTTTTGAAAATACTCATAAAATCTCATTCAAGAAACCAAACCAAACCAAATAGTCTTACCATGTTTTAAATGGTACTGTTCAGCCTCTTATAAACACAGGAAAAAACCCCAAGCAAACAAATTGATTTTAAACCTCCTTTCCTTTATAACACCATTTCCCTTGACTTTATACCATCATTTTCTATAAGCAGGTATTCACGAAAAGAGAAACCAAAATTTTTGCATTCTGAGTAGGTACTTTGTTATTAGTCTTCATATGCCAACTGTGCAAGAGTTTTCATAATTTCAAAGACTGTATGGATAAGTTTTGTAAAATCATTTCTCCAGAGGCTCACACAAAGGATTTAGATAAAAGCCTGAGTGGTCTGTTTAAAGAAAGACACTTCAGTGTAAGCTCTCCATGTAACGATTAAAAGATGTCCATCTGGGAGAGTAATAGTATCCTACAATTCTAAGAGGATGTTACTTTTGTAGCCAAGGCAAAGAATGTTTTAGTCAGGCTTTGAGCGTGTTTTTAAAGAGATATAAAAATTGGCTAAAGACACCTCAGAACAGCTCCTTACTCAGCTAAATTACAAAATGGAAAAATAAATGTTATACAGCACTCAGAAGGACATGCCTTATTTATTTAATCTGCTTGGTATAAAAATACTGTTATCAAAGTAGTAAAAAAAAATAAGTTTAAAAACCCTAAAACATGCCACCAACTAGTTTACTCAGTGTAGAAACTATAAGTTTCCATATCCTATTTAAAAGTAAAGTCTAATTTTAATTCCTTGAAAGGAACCCATATTATTTATATGTACTTTAATATTAACATTATGTTACCCTAGTAACTAATATTTAGTTGTAAACACGTTATGAGCTATGGTGAACACTTTTTTTGAAGAACTATGCCCAGTATCTACTGAGGTACCCTGAAGATAGTCTTAGAAAGAGAACAATGGGAACTATTAAGTTTTGGTAATGAGAGTTTTCTTTTTTGAAGGTTCCATATGTGACACTTCAGAAGAAACAAAATTCCCTTTTTGGTTAGTTCAGTATATGACTCAACGTTAGAAGTCTATTCTTTAACATGATTTTATTGAGCCTTTTACATTAGTTTTCATTACAGTGGGATTATTCAACTAATCTTTGGGTAATTAACCTCTATTTTCCTTTGTAAACTTCTGCATTGGAACTCATGACTAGGAACTGTCGATATTATCTCTCTCTAATCACAGTGCATCAGTGGATGAGCTATTTTATGACAAATGTTAAGTGTAAAGGTATGATGACTTAAATTTAGAGCTATCTCATCAGAAACAATACAAAGACAACTTTTCAAAGAAGTGTGCCCAGAGTTATTAAAAGGAGCTGATATTTGAAATAATTGCATCTTTATGCACAATCCTGAAACTAAAAAATAGCAAGTGCAGAAGTTTTCTATCAGTTTTCAGCATATCAATGGGGTTACAGAAAGCCAAATCAGTGACAACATTTAGAAATTAAGGGCCAGATTCACTAATCTAAATATGGTCCCCTGTGTGCCACTCAGCTGATTGTGAGTGGGTGTGATGCAGAAAAAACTTTAAGCAAAGATCCCTGACATAAGGCAAACTAACCAGTTTGCCAGGACACTCGAAGAGGTGGGGTGGTGTAGGGTGTGTATGTGGGGGTGAGATGCTGCAGTGCTTCTCAACCCTTCTTTGCACTGGAAAATCTGGCAATCAGCTTATTAAGGGTCCACTGAAGATCCTGCAATGCTCTGTGGGCAAAGCTACTAAATAGGAGCTCTAAATGGTGCATAATCACAGTGGCAGCAGCTGCTTCTGGATCTCCCACTGAGCTGTGGGCACAGGCAAATATCATGTTGCAATTTGGTAGTTACTATTCTTTGTGGTTTAACTGTACTGGACATTGCATTATTCTCTCAGCATGAATTCCATCTGCCCAGCTGCTAATGTTTATTCTTGACACTTCAATAGAATATAATGTGCCTGAAAACATCTTAGACATAGTGTATTGCTCTTTTCTTGAACTGGTGTATCACTACTTTTTTTTACTTTTTTTCTTTTTAAAGCATCACTCAACTGCATATGATCTGTTGATCTCCTCTCTGCCCTTCCTGAAATGGACCTATATGGATTTCTTGGTGGTGTTCATGAAGAGCTAAAAGCTTTTTAAAGCTTCCCAGTATCTTAGGGAGTGTATTAACT